>NC_083468.1:1019264-1051764 GCF_030014155.1 Tachysurus vachellii | reverse complement strand
AAGCAAACAAACCCTTAAATTGGGATAATATTCATTTTGTCGTCGTCGTGAGTGAGATGATTCACTAAAGAAGAAACACTTGATCATTTTACACCTCCGTTCATTCAGGTGTCTCACCGTGGCTTGATGTTTCTCGGCTCGCTCCGCTGCCTCGTCCAGTTGCTTCTGAAGGGCTGCCTGGAGTGATCTCATCTCCTCTCTGATATTGAAAGGAAAGAAAGAAAAAGAGAGAGAGAGAGAGAGAGAGAGAGAGAGAGAGAGAGAAGTGTAATTTCTGACAGTGTAAGGTCATAATAGAGGTCATTTTGGTTGAAACGCACTGATTGAGATATTCATGCAGGATATTTTGCAGCAGAAGGTTTCGAGCCGATTCCACAGTGGTCGTTGCTCCAGGACTATAAATGAGAAACAAAGCGATAAGGAAACTAATAAACCAGGCAATGAGGGAGTGAAGAGTAAACATAGCTTAGAAAGGCAAGCTGTGTCAGAAACGGCTTTCTGCCGCCATTACCTACGAACACAACTGTGTATTTACGCCCGCTTTTATTTCCCTACGGACGACACACCGGCTGTGTTGATATAAAAACTGTAACCATGACAACGCTACCATTAGGTTCTAGCTAGTAATAACTCAAATATTACTTTTTAGTATTTAATCTATTGCTTATATCTTTAATTAATTGCTTGTGTAACTTGACAGCGGGGTGGGGGGTGGGTGGGTGGTGGTGGTGGGGGGGTTTATACACACTGTGTTTTATTCCTTAGATTTTCCCACATTTTCTACTGGCGCTTTGTTTTCTGTATTGTTTTTGTCCACTTTTAGCAGGTGTAACAACAGCCAGAGGTCATAACCAGGGTGGAGGGTTAACGATGTTGTCCCATGTTATCATCTGTCACCGGTTAATGCAAGATGATAGCTTTCAGTGTAAGACACAGTACGCAGTGCACTCTGTCTAACATATCTGGTGTGTATATATATATATATATGTTAGCATTTTGTAGAGAGAATTTCACAGGTAGGCTTTTAGCAGCATTTTACAGAATCTGTGTCCTTCAGACATCCCAATATTATTATGGAGGACACCATTGGCAGAATATTGCTTGATCACACAGATGGCTCGGTATCAGTTCAGGGTGAAATATTCCCCAAGCTTGTCAAGATGCAATCTTCTTTGATGTGGTACTGCTCGGAAAAATGTCAACGTTCCCATTTGGCTTGATATCTTCAAAAAGGAAAAAAAAGACTAAATTCATTCATTTATTTATTTTCCCAATCTGCTAGTGGCTAAATGTTATTTAACTTACTAAATGTTCAGTTGACCCACTGGTCCAAATCCTGACCAAATACACTAAATATTCACCTGACCCAATGATCCAAAACCTGGGAAAACTTTCAGCTCACCCTCTGGTCCATAAACCTGACCCAATGCACCAAATGTTCAGCGTCAATGTTGGCCTAAAATCCTCAACAAATGCACAAAGCATTCAGCTCAACTACTGCATTCAATCCTGACCAAACACACCAAATATTTATCTAACCCACTGCTCCAAAACCTGAACCAATACATCATCAAACCTTCTACTTAGAAAGCAAGACATCTTTTAACATGAACACTACCTGTACAAAGACTCAATCAAGACCATGACCATGACGTGACATTGTGACGTGACATACGGCTAAGTACGGTGACACGTTCTCTGCGTTTAACCCATACAAAGTGCACACACACAGCAGTGAACACACACACACACTGTGAACACACACCCGGAGCAGTTGGCAGCCATTTATTCTGCAGCTCCCGGGGAGAGTGAGGGGGTTCGGTGCCTTGCTCAAGGGTGCCTCAGTCGTAGTATTGCTGGCCTGAGACTCAAACCCACAACCTTAGGGTTAGGTGTCAAACTCTCTAACCATTAGGCCACGACTTCCCACCCGGGTTTTCACATATTATGAGCCTGGGGTCAGAGCGCAGGGTCAGCCATCGTGCGCTACCCCTGGAGCAGCTGAGGTTAAGGGCCTTGCTCAAGGACCCATCGTAGATGTCTCCGCAGCTTCTGGGTTTGAACCCTGACCTTCCATTTAGGAACCCAGCACCTTGACTGACCGCTGGACCATCACATCCTCAAAGTACAAATACGAACATCTCCAAGACAGGTCCAGGTCAGTCCAGTCCACAAACATCTGGAGACCAAACCATACATTAGCATCTCAGACCACGTCTTAGTAAAGACAGATGATCTACAACAGATAAAGATGAACCATTATCTTGTCTTGCACTAGACTGTATATTGGACTGATTGTTGAAGCTGATTAAAGATACTGTTTAAGCCCCAAATGATCGTTCAGTACTACGGAGGATTCGTTGCTTTTATAATCACTTTATTATTAAAATTATGCAGCATTATATGAAAAAAACATCTGAATATATTTATTAAACTTTTTATACCTGTAGCAGTTTATCTTCTAATTACAGTGTCTTGTTGTGAGTGAGAAGATCACTCTGGAAGATTGTAGCTAAAGTTCAAGATCTTATGAACATGTTCCATATTGTTGTTTTGTACAGCATGTTGATTTATGTTGAAGTTACATAAATTGCCCTTCAGGAATATAACAGATAAGCAAATTTACTGTTAAATTGAATCAAGCTGAATCGAATTGTGGCTCTTTGTGCAGGTTCCTCGGTGCAGAAACGCTGCAGCATAACCCAGAGAAGATGTGTGTGTGGTCGCATATGTGAGCCAAGCGATCAGCAGCAGAATTTAAATTCTATGGGCAAAAAAAAAGGTACAGCTGCTTCTGTGTACTGCTGTTATTGTGCAGGGCTGAAGATCAACACTGAAACCTCCTACAAAACTGTCACTCTGTATAACAGCAACTCCGAGATGGCATGAGGTGACGGGTTTGTGAGGGAACAAAATGAAAATATGAGATGTTCCACAACAGAATTTGCCTGTAGGCCAAACAGCTATAAACAGTCGTTCCCTCGGCAGCCGCTCGCTTGTGAAGTTAATAAGACAAAAAAAATAACATGGAGCTTGTCGTGTTAGCGAGAAATCATAAAGACGCCGAAACTCCTCTGTCCTGAAGATGACAGAAAATTAAAAATTACAGCTTTACCTCTGTTACAAAGCGCTGACACCGGAGACAACAAAGATTACAGACATTTTTAACCGTGTACACGTCCCCCGTGAACGAGCTGTTGCTATAGAAATGAGAACGTGTGAGGACGAATGCACTGAAATAAACCTGCGCTACTGCCAGAGCTGCTGTTCAGGAGAATTAATCAACACCTTTTGCCCAATCAGAGTCCAGAATTTAACATAAAACCAAAATGACTGAGTGATTAGAAGATTTACACAGTCATTATTTACACAGTCATTATTTACACAGTCATTATTTACACAGTCATTATTTACATTGACATTATTTACATTGACATTATTTCCTGTTCAGTGTCACCCAAATGAGGATGAGGTTCACTTCTGAGTCTGGTTCCTCTCAAGGTTTCTTCCTCATATCATCTCAGGAGGTTTTACCTCAACACCGTCAACTCAGACTTGATCATTAGCTATAAATGTAAGAGATAAATAATAATTTTAAACTTTAAACTTTACAGTTTTATTTTGTTTCTATATTTCTGTACAGCTGCTTTAAGTCCATGCGAAGGGTTAAAAGTGTGAAACAAATCAATTGAATAAAACTGAATTAAATATATGGGGGGTCACAGTGGCTTAGTGGTTAGCACATTCTCCTCACACCTCCAGGGTTGGGGGTTCGATTCCCGCCTCCACCTTGTGTGTGTGGAGTTTGCATGTTCTCCCCGTGCCTCGGGGGTTTCCTCCGGGTACTCCGGTTTCCTCCCCCGGTCCAAAGACATGCATGGTAGGTTGATTGGCATCTCTGGAAAATTGTCCGTAGTGTGTGATTGTGTGAGTGAATGAGAGTGTGTGTGTGTGTGTGTGTGTGCCCTGTGATGGGTTGGCACTCCGTCCAGGGTGTATCCTGCCTTGATGCCCGATGACGCCTGAGATAGGCACAGGCTCCCCGTGACCCGAGGTAGTTCAGATAAGCGGTAGAAGATGAGTGAGTGAGTGAATTAAATATATCAACACAGACACAACAGAAACTCTGTGAAAAAAGGACTCAAATCGACTAATAACAGAGCGAAACATTCTGACGTTTGACTGTAGAATAATAACATAATATTATCTGGTACAAATTCCCGGTGTATCCCAGTCTGACCTCACTGAAATAAAGATGAAGAATAAATAATGAACGGCTTCCACCTGCCTGGGCTTTAGGCCAGCTGTAACTTTTACGACAAAATGAAATGACGACACAACGAAGTCAATATCGATTGATATTAAATCAGGTACATTTCCTCTGACTGATGTAAAGCTAGGCTAATTAGCATCCTGCTGTATTCTGCATTCTGTCTGAGGTCTAATAATGTTTCATTTGCTTTACGGCTCCAGCATCCCGATTCGACCCGTTCGCTGAATCTTCCTTTTTTTTCTCTTCCTTAACAATGATCAAACCGATCAAAGGCACCGATGTCGATTCCTGACAGGTGAATTAATTCAGCAGGTGAACAGGTGACCACGCTGGATCTAAACAGGTTCATTTCTTCACACAAGGCAATAAAGGACTCAATCTAAACAAGTGTGAATCTGGATCTCTCTTAATGGCACCACAGAGAAGCTGATGACTCCACGCCAACGCCTCTGACGCTGAAGCGAAGAAGACGAGTTTATAAAATATAAAGTAAAAGCCAGCACATAGCACGCATGACTGGAGAGCGATCAGAGTAATTATCCCTCCTGCATGACGACTCGTTTGGGGAAGAATATGAGACGCTTGAAGACACCAGGAAGGTGGAGATGTGCCAGTTTAAAAGCCCATCATCTGGGAATAATGTTAGATTTTGTTTGTTTACTTTCCCAGAATCACCAGACAAAATGAGATCCACTGGCCCTCAGAGCACGAATACAAAAACCGGAGCACAAACATCCTCCTTTCTGTCTCTCTTCCTCTAATAACATGCCAGAAGTAATAAATATGCAGCCGGGGACTCACCCAGCCAGCGTTTATGCGTCACACAGCCTGCGCTGTTCAACCACAAAATGGAAGCTGCTTTGTGTTTAACTCTAGAGCTTTAGCGTCTATTGTAGACTGTATGATTATCGTTATTGCCCTTTCACCGTGTATCGTGCTGTTCAGGAATTTAAAATCTCAAAGGCGTTTCTCCATCTTTATGAACGTTTTCCCATACTGACATTTCATCACCAAACACCTGATATTTCAGCACCTGTGTAACGTCCAGAGTCCTGAGTCCTGACCTGAGTCCGTCTGCTGCTGAGTCTATCTGGGTCAAGCTTCTGAGAGACGGAGGTTACGGTAAGGTTAAAGTGAACGCGTACAACAGATCAGACCAGTTCTGAAGGTCACAAACGGTTGGCTGACAGAGAAAACTTCACCACGTGTTAAAGACGTCGATCCGTTTCCTAGGTTTATGTTAACAAACCTCCTAATATGCTGCCGTTTCTATGGTAACAGCTCAGTCGCAGGGAATTGGGTTTCTGTGAGCAGAAATGTGTTTATTTTAATATTTACGGAAAGAGTCTTCAGTGTCTGAGCTTCTGAGAGGAGTTTATACTGATTAACAGTGTTGTGCTAGTTACTAAGAAATATTAACTAGTTACAGTTACTAGTTACTTCATTCAAAAAGTAACTCAATTACTTTGTTGATTATTTACACCAAAAAGTAACGCGTTACTGTTAAAAGTCACATTTTAATTACTTTTTTAAAGAACGTTGTTTAATGTTCCCATTAATGCCCTTTTATGCGTTATGGTCTATACAAAGACAAAACTGTCCCTGGCTAACATTCATTCATTCATTCATCTTCTACCGCTTATCTGAACTACCTCGGGTCACGGGGAGCCTGTGCCTATCTCAGGCATCATCGGGCATCAAGGCAGGATACACCCTGGACGGAGTGCCAACCCATCGCAGGGCACACACACACACACACACTCTCATTCACTCACGCAATCACACACTACGGACAATTTTCCAGAGATGCCAATCAACCTACCATGCATGTCTTTGGACCGGGGGAGGAAACCGGAGTACCCGGAGGAAACCCCCGAGGCACGGGGAGAACATGCAAACTCCACACACACAACACCCAACCCTGGAGGTGTGACGCGATTGGCATCTCTGGAAAATTGTCCGTAGTGTGTGTGTGTGTGTGTGTGTGTGTGTGTGTGTGTGTGTGTGTGCCCTGTGATGGGTTGGCACTCCGTCCAGGGTGTATCCTGCCTTGATGCCCGATGACGCCTGAGATAGGCACAGGCTCCCCGTGACCCGAGGTAGTTCGGATAAGCGGTAGAAGATGAATGAATGAATGAATGAATGATAATTTATATGTTTTACTAAGAAACAAAACGAGTCATTTAGAACTTCTGTATCTGCTGTTACTAATAATAAGATTATTTTTTCTACAAATTACTTCCTAATTCATTATTTTAAAGAAAATTTTTGTTATTTAGATTTTTGCTCAGTAAAACATTTCACTGTTAATTAAAGCTCTACTCATTAACACGTTTCAGCGTGAGTGCTGCTTTACGCTCCTCGGCTCTTCTCTGGTCTTTTAACCCTGATTTATAGTCCAGCTGAGTCTGTGTGAGGCTGCAGATATCTGTGGAAGTCGAAGTAAACAAAATCAATAAAAGTGCTCAAGCTCTGATTTCCTGCCTCTCCATCGAGTTTTAGGAGCGTCAGATAGTCGAAACGTCAAACTTTTTGATTTTCTTAAAGCGAACATCCGGAGCGTGTGCAGCTAATTACAGTGAATAATAAAATAAAAGTAAAATGGAAGTAAATAAAATAAAGGCAGATGAGCCGCCGAATAAAGAAAATATATAGATATCTAAATATAAGACAGGTGGCTTAGTGGTTAGCACGTTCACCTCACACCTCCAGGGTTGGGTGTTCGATTCCCGACTGTTCTCCCCATGCCTCGGGGGTTTCCTCCGGGTACTCCGGTTTCCTCCCCCGGTCCATTTACATTTACAGCATTTAGCAGACACTCTTATCCAGTCCAGTCCAGTGTGACTTACATTTTTATTTCAGTTTATACACCTGAGCAATTGAGGGTTAAGGGCCTTGCTCAGGGGCCCTGCAGTGGCAACTTGGTGGGCCTGGGATTCGAACCAATGACCTTCCGATCAGTAGTTGAACACCTTAACCACTGAGCTACCACCTCCCACCGACAAAGACATGCATGGTAGGTTGATTGGCATCTCTGGAAAATTGTCCGTAGTGTGTGAGTGTGTGAGCGAATGAGAGTGTGTGTGTGTGTGTGTGTGCCCTGTGATGGGTTGGCACTCTGTCCAGGGTGTATCCTGATTTGATGCCTGATTTGATTGAGATAGGCACAGGCTCCCCGTGACCCGAGGTAGTTCGGATAAGCGGTAGAAGATGAATGAATGAATGAATGAATGAATGAATGAATGAATATAAGACTGAACCTGTGTAATATCAGGTAAAAAATATATATATGTACAGTATAAATATATATATGTATAAAATAACAGAAGCAAAACTCTCAGTGTTCTTTCTCCATGCTAATAGCTACGTAATTACTAAACGATGTTAGAACTCAGAGTCACAGGATGACTTTTTGTTCAGACCGGACTGTGTGAGCTCAATAAAGGTTCCCGATGTAAGAGGTGATATCATGTGCTCTCCATAGCAGATTATTCCAGATACAAAATCTCTTTGTACAATAGATGTGGGATTAAATAAAATCACTTTATTACCTTCTGCTCAGTCTGAATGAGCTGGAAATCAGTTTGTGACATTGAGGTAATGAGGAGGTTTTTCAATGCTGTAAGAATATCGTCATTCAGAGCCTTTTTTTTTCTCCACAAGCCATCAGACTTTCCACAAGCCATCAGACTGGTTAATAACTGAACTGAACTGTACTGAGCACAACACACACACACACACACACACACACACACACACACACACACACATCAACTGTATGGACTGCACAGACCTACACCAATTACACACTCTTCCATTATACATCCATCAAACTGTTTACATGCTGTTATTGCACACTTTTTCTCTTTGCACATGTTGTCTCACATTTCAGTCGACTGCTGTTTTACTGCTGCTATAATACTGTGTTCATTCTAGTATTTCTGCACACACAATATTGTTGAACATACAGTATGTACACACTGGTCAGTGCTGTTTCTGTGTATTGTCTTTTGTATATTTTCTTTTGTGTAATGTCTTGTATTTTTTGTCGTGCACTGTATTGTCTCCTGCACTGTCTTTTGTCCTGCACTGTCTTTTGTCCTGCACTGTCTTGTTTGTCTTGTCCTGCACTGTCTTGTCTGTCTTGTTTGTCTTGTCCTGCACTGTGTACACCAGGTTACACAGATACACTTTATGTATCTAGGACTAACTTACTAAGTCCTTATAGCTCTGTGTGTGTTTTATGTAACACCCTGATCCTGGAGGAACGTTGTCTCATGTCACTGTGTACTGTAACAGTTATATATGGTGTAAATGACAATAAAAGCTTCTTGACTTGACTTGATATGATGTGATGCTCTGATTTTAAAACTCACCAAATCTCAATGCAAAGAGTTCTTTATGATGTGAATAATGTCTGCATGAGTCTCAGAGGGTTCGGGGCTCTCAGAGGGTTCGGGGCTATTAGAGGATTCGGGGCTTTCACAGGGTTCAGGGCTCACACAGGGTTTGGGGCTCTCACAGGGTTCGGGGCTCTCAGAGGGTTTGGGGCTCTCACAGGGTTCGGGGCTCTCAGAGGGTTTGGGGCTCTCACAGGGTTCGGGGCTCTCAGAGGGTTCGGGGCTCTCACAGGTTTCGGGGGTCTCAGAGGGTTCGGGGCTCTCACAGGTTTCGGGGCTCTCACAGGGTTCTGGGCTCTCAGAGGGTTCGGGGCTCTCAGAGGGTTCGGGGCTCTCAGAGGGTTCGGGGCTCACACAGGGTTCGGGGCTCTCAGAGGGTTCGGGGCTCACACAGGGTTCGGGGGTCTCAGAGGGTTCGGGGCTCTCAGAGGGTTCGGGGCTCACACAGGGTTCGGGGCTCTCAGAGGGTTCGGGGCTCACACAGGGTTCGGGGCTCTCAGAGGGTTCGGGGCTCTCAGAGGGTTCGGGGCTCACACAGGGTTCGGGGCTCTCAGAGGGTTCGGGGCTCTCACAGGTTTCGGGGGTCTCAGAGGGTTCGGGGCTCTCAGAGGGTTCGGGGCTCACACAGGGTTCGGGGCTCTCAGAGGGTTCGGGGCTCACACAGGGTTCGGGGCTCTCAGAGGGTTCGGGGCTCTCAGAGGGTTCGGGGCTCACACAGGGTTCGGGGGTCTCAGAGGGTTCGGGGCTCTCACAGGGTTTGGGGCTCACACAGGGTTCGGGGCTCTCACAGGGTTCGGGGCTCACACAGGGTTCGGGGCTCTCAGAGGGTTCGGGGCTCACACAGGGTTCGGGGCTCTCAGAGGGTTCGGGGCTCACACAGGGTTCGGGGCTCTCAGAGGGTTCGGGGCTCACACAGGGTTCGGGGCTCACACAGGGTTCGGGGCTCTCAGAGGGTTCGGGGCTCACACAGGGTTCGGGGCTCTCAGAGGGTTCGGGGCTCACACAGGGTTCAGGGCTCTCTGTACAGTCAGGAGCGTCATACGAACAGCAGCTCACTCATTTTTATTAGACAGTTCGAGTGCTGTTGTGTTTTTATAATAAACTTATTATGGTGTCATAGTGTGATAGCAAAGTTACTGTCAGCTTATTATTTTCCTGTAACAGCATGTTGTGAGGTATTTTATTCCTCTGACACTGCAGAAAATAATAACGACTCCTATAAACCTGTGATGTAGTAAAGCTAAGATACTGTTTAATCTGAATCAACAGTTTCTCTTCTGCCCAATCAGGATCCAGCGCTTCTCAGCACTCGTGATCTTCTACACAGTGCTTATAAACTCAGTAAATCATCTCCGTACCTTTGTTTGTGACTCAGATCCAGAATCCTCTGAACATCCTTTTTGGGCAGTGAGTCATCATTCTTCATCGACTGAAATCAGAAGAAAAGAATGGAGTGAGAGATGTTTGTCTTGATGATTGTCTGATGTTCAGTTGAAGCTTTATAAACTGAATGGAATGATAGTGTATTAGAACGAGTGTGTTGATTAGAAATAAACCTGCACAATTCAACACCTGACCACCAATCAGAGCCCAGTATTCTGCAGAAGAGGATGTGGACAATATCATTTAAACATCTCCAACACGAGTGATGTAACATCCATGATGGAAAGAAACGAATCAGGTAAAGATTAATGAAGATAAACTTTCTCTCGTTATGAAACATTAACAGCACGGACGCCGTCGCGACTACAGAAAGGTCAGGTGTGGATCATTTATCTGAATTAAAAGGTTACTGCTGATCATCTGCGATGTTTTCTCAACAGATCCAGCAGGACACAGATCAGCGTCTCACACCATCTCAGAACTCAACAGAGCTTTGGATGAAGTCCCAGAAAAATCCCACACTAAACACACAGAGGCTTCTGAAACCCGAAGAAGCTTCCTGAGAGATTCAGAGACTCAGGAGGACGAGCTAAAGCTGAAGGTTCGTGTTGTCACACAAACAGGAGCTGTGATGAGACGTTCAACATCAAAACCACAGCGGCAAGAAATGTTTCACCACCAACAACATGAATGTTTCACAGAGGAGCCACAAGGTCATGTGATCAAACCAGCAGCATCTGAGAGAACTTAAAGAAAATTCTAATTCACTTTATTATAAAAATTCATTTAAATTGCGTCATTTAATTTTACAACTTCTTATTCTGAAGTTAAAAAGTTAAAAAACACATTTTATGTTATACATTTGTAAAGAAATGTTTTCTATTTAATAATCTGATGTTTTCAACTGAAACATTATACTGTACAATGCAAAACATTAACATTTGTATAGATTTTATTACAAATATAACATTACAATCAATCTAACAAACAAACAAATAAATAACATTTAATAAATAAATATATAACGCATACTACATAGTAATCTTAACATTTTCATAATAATCATAGATTAAAAACACATTTATTATTAGAAATGTTCTATTTCTGTGTAAAAGTTATAATAAATTAATAAGTGTTTAAAATTATTTGATTTCTTTTATTAAAATTTTGATTTTCAATATTTTAATATTACTTTTACTTTTTGAACATTATTTAGTTTTATTTAAGGTGATCTTTTAGTTGTGATTTATATTCTGAGTGACTTTCAGTTCCGGATCAGTAAAAGGTCACTGACTGAGTACTGAGCGAGTGAACGAGTGAAACGAACGAACGAACGAATGAACGAACGAACGAACGAACGAACGAACGAACTGGTAGCTCACACTTTACACCCCTGCTGAATGTTTGGGGGGGCAAGTCAACACATCATCACATGTCAAAAAGTCCTCACGACTCAACATATCTTAATGAGTCAACACGTCATCAGGAGTCAAAACATCATCACGAGTCAGCACTAGTCAACTTCATCACGAGTCAACATCATCACGAGTCAACACATCATCACAAGTCAACACATCATCATGAGTCAACATCATCATGAGTCAACATCATCACAAGTCAACATCATCACGCGTCAAAACATTACTGGTCAAAACGTTATCACGAGTCATCACAAGTCAACGTCGTCACGAGTCAACACGTCTTCATGAGTCAACAGGTCAACAGGAGTCAAAACATCATCACAAGTCATCACTAGTCAACATCATCACGAGTCAACATCATCACGAGTCAACACATCATCACAAGTCAACACATCATCATGAGTCAACATCATCATGAGTCAACATCATCACGCGTCAAAACATTACTGGTCAAAACGTTATCACGAGTCATCACAAGTCAACGTCGTCACGAGTCAACACGTCTTCATGAGTCAACAGGTCAACAGGAGTCAAAACATCATTGCCTTTCCAAAAACAAGAATTCAGATGGACCTGTGATGTAGGTGACGTGTAAAAACAAGCAAAACAAACAAACAAACAAACATTTAAAAAAATAAATAAATAAAAGTACTTTATTTACAATTTATCTTATTTTAAACATTTAAACACATAAACAGTTTAAACATGTAATCCCCAAGCCCCACCCCCTTTTGCAGTTGGAGTTCAAGGTCATTTTTTGGAATATTAAAGCCACTATTAAGAGAGAGAATGAAAAAACATGGGAAGAAAAGAAAAGAAAAGTCTCACTGCTGCATACATTATAACACCTGCATAAATCAGGGCGTGTTTTTTAGGGTGAATTGGGGCGTGTCTTATGCGCATGAGGTGTACCTCTGAGGTGAGTGGGCGGGGCTTGTGTCCACACAGCTAAAGCTAATTTGTGACTTGGGTTGTGATGGTAAACATTTGTTCTCACCTGCAGGTTGCCCTTTATACTGTCCAGCTCCTTGGATGTTTTGGAGAGTTGGCGTAAAATCCCTGTTCGTTCTGTGAACGCCTCTTTCAGCTTCTTCTCCAGCACTTCATAGCTACAGAGAGAAAGAAAAGAGGAAACGTTTTTACTCTTTCATGAGATCGTGGCTTCAGAGACGCTGCAGAGATGATCATGTGAAGAGAAGAGAAGAGAAAGAGAAGAGGAGAGGAGAGAAGAGAAGAGAAGAGAAGAGAAGAGAAGAGAAGAGAAGAGAAGAGAGGAGAAAGGAAGAGAAGAGAAGAGGAGAGGAGAGAAGAGAAGAGAAGAGAAGAGAAGAGAAGAGAAGAGAAGAGAAGAGAAGAGAAGAGAAAGGAAGAGCAGAGAAGAGGAGAGGAGAGAAGAGAAGAGAAGAGAAGAGAAGAGAAGAGAAGAGAAGAGAAGAGAAGAGAAGAGAAGAGAAGAGAAGAGAAGAGAAGAGGAGAGAAGAGGAGAGAAGAGAAGAGAAGAAAAGAGTAGAGAAGAGAAGAGAAGAGAAGAGAAGAGAAGAGAAGAGAAGAGAAGAGAAGAGGAGAGAAGAGAAGAGAAGAGAAGAGAAGAGCTCACCACACACAAATAGGTTGGAATTAACCACAGAAAGTCTGGAACTTTCCATTCCTTTATTTATTTATTTGTTTGTTTGTTTGTTTGTTTGTTTGTTTGTTTGTTTGTTTGTATTTCAGACTGCATGAGCTACATGGAATGTCATCATCTCACAAAAAACCATATACAAGAGGAAAAGTTTATTTTAATGTCTAATTTAATTATGAAACGACAAAAAATCAAAAACAAATTCTATAAATTTTACGTATGTAAAAATGTTAATTGTGTACACACAATAAAAAAAATATGTAAACAGATTTGAATATATTGTAAATGATAACAAACAACATAATTAATATATAATACAATGATTATATAATTTATAAAATAAATAAGATGATCTGTCTGCATGAATATTATTGAATAATATAAATATTATTAAAACCTTTAAATCAATTTATTTGTTATTGTAGAAAATATCATTTTTTGATGCCAGAAAATACATCAGTGATGAAAGTGTTGCACGATGCATCTGACACTGGAGACTCATTACATAAATAATACATAATTATTATCAATAACACCGAGGAACTGAGAAGGAGCGGTTGCTATAGAAACGGTAAGGTGTCAGAGTGAGTAACTGCTCTACTGTCAAAAAAAAAAGCAAAAACAAACAGAAAAAGCAGAATCCTGAGAGATGACATGAAAGTTTTTGTTTAAAAAAATATATAACAGGGTTTTAATTCCTGCAAAGACAAACATCAAGGTCAAAAAGAAAGAAAGAAAGAAAGACAGACAGACAGACAGACGGAGAGACAGGCAGGCAGACAGACAGACAGACAGACAAACAGATAGGAGGCAGGAAGGCAGACAGACTGTCACAACCGGGATGGAAGGAGACAGACCCGTACGCAGGATAGCTTCAAATGAAGGGGGTTTAATAAATAAAGAAGACATAGACAAAAATGACGATAAATGAAACAATACAACTGACGACATTTAACAGAGACTAGACATGACAAGGGCTACACGCAACTAATGATCCGCCCTGCATTCAGCAACGCGGCTAACTTAAATACAATTAAGACAATGACAACATTAGGAACAGGTGAAGAAACAGGGAGGAGCAGACGAAGACGGGGCAGACACGTGACAACAACAACAGCACATGGCCAAAAGTCCGGGCTGAATCATGACACAGACGGACAGACAGACTGACAAACAGACAGAGAGAGAGGCAGGCAGACAGACAGATAGACAGACACAAACAGACAGACAGACAGCGAGACAGGCAGAAAGACAGACAGACAGGCAAGCAGACAGACAGACAGGAGGCAGGAAGGCAGACAGACAGAAAAACACGCAGGCAGACAGACAAAAAAACAGAAAGAAAGAGAGACAGACAGATAGACAGACAGGCAGAAAGACAGACAAACAGAGAGACAGGCAGAATGACAGACAGACAGACAGACAGACAGACAGACAGTCAGAAAGACAGACAGACAGACAGACAGTCAGATAGACAGAAAGGCAGAATGACAGACAGACAGACAGACAGACAGACAGACAGACAGACAGTCAGAAAGACAGACAGACAGACAGACAGTCAGATAGACAGAAAGGCAGAATGACAGACAGACAGACAGACAGACAGACAGACAGACAGTCAGAAAGACAGACAGACAGACAGTCAGATAGACAGAAAGGCAGAATGACAGACAGACAGACGGAGAGACAGGCAGGCAGACAGACAGACAGACAGACAAACAGATAGGAGGCAGGAAGGCAGACAGACTGTCACAACCGGGATGGAAGGAGACAGACCCGTACGCAGGATAGCTTCAAGTGAAGGGGGTTTAATAAATAAAGAAGACATAGACAAAAATGACGATAAATGAAACAATACAACTGACGACATTTAACAGAGATTAGACATGACAAGGGCTACACGCAACTAATGATCCGCGCTGCATTCAGCAACGCGGCTAACTTAAATACAATTAAGACAATGACAACATTAGGAACAGGTGAAGAAACAGGGAGGAGCAGACGAAGACGGGGCAGACACGTGACAACAACAACAGCACATGGCCAAAAGTCCGGGCTGAATCATGACACAGACAGACAGACAGACTGACAAACAGACAGAGAGAGAGGCAGGCAGACAGACAGATAGACAGACACAAACAGACAGACAGACAGCGAGACAGGCAGAAAGACAGACAGACAGGCAAGCAGACAGACAGACAGGAGGCAGGAAGGCAGACAGACAGAAAAACACGCAGGCAGACAGACAAAAAAACAGAAAGAAAGAGAGACAGACAGATAGACAGACAGGCAGAAAGACAGACAAACAGAGAGACAGGCAGAATGACAGACAGACAGACAGACAGACAGACAGACAGTCAGAAAGACAGACAGACAGACAGACAGTCAGATAGACAGAAAGGCAGAATGACAGACAGACAGACAGTCAGAAAGACAGACAAACAGAGAGACAGGCAGAATGACAGACCGACAGACAGACAGACAGTCAGAAAGACAGACAGACAGACAGTCAGATAGACAGAAAGGCAGAATGACAGACAGACAGACAGACAGACAGACAGACAGACAGACAGTCAGAAAGACAGACAAACAGAGAGACAGGCAGAATGACAGACAGACAGACAGACAGACAGACAGACAGACAGACAGACAGACAGACAGAGCTCCACAGAGTGCAGTCCATCACACCGAGCTTTTCTCTCGTCTCACCGCTGAATACAAATCACAAACACATGGAGTCAGACGAACGCTCCGCTCTGCTCCACTGGGCTCGAGCTCGGCTTTGTCCTCTGTTTTTATTTTTTTGTCCTTTATTTTTTCATATTTATTTTTTCTCTTATCGCACTTTATTCTTTGTGCTCCTTCTTCATCACTTCAGCATTTCTATTCTTGGGAATTTGAATATAAATTGAAAAAAAAAAAACCTCAGGATTTTATTCTTTTATAGATTTTATTTTATTTGTAAAGAACTTTGCATTGTCTTGCGTATGAAATGTGATAAATAAATAAATAAATAAATAAATAAATAAATAAATAAATAAACAACAAACTTCATTAGCCCCGCCCATATGCACCTACAGGTCTGCTGTATAAAAGGAATAAAATATACACAAATAAGAAAAAAAAAAAAAAAAAAAACTAAACAATTTGATTTAATAAACTATCCATTAAAAAAGCATTTCACACACAGACACACACACACAACCAGATAAAAACTAATATTACACATCTTAGAAATAAATAAAAATAAATAAAGGAATGAATGAATGAATAAACAAAGAAAGAAAAAACAAAGAGAAAGAAAGAAAGAAAGAAAGAAAGAAAGAAAGAAAGAAAGAAAGAAAGAAAGAAAGAAAGAAAAGAACATTTTGTAATAATAAATTTGTGTCCAGCCAAAAAAACAACAATATCTGGATACTGTATTAAAATAGCAGGTTCGCTAATGAACATAAATCTGTTTAGTTATAAATTTGGTAAATAATTAGCTTCAGATAAATAATTTACCTTCACAGTTTTATTGTTTAAGTGATGATTTCTGTATATTAATGTTTTATTACAATGTTATTACAGTAATAATGTCCTTTACCACAGTACAGTCTGAGATACGGACGTGTAACACACAGTTATATCGTCTTCCTGCATTAAATAAAGTATTTTATCCTTGTTATCATTTAAAAAGTGGGGGGGACGAAATGTGTAGTGTTATCTGTTTTTTTTTAGTTAACCCTTGTGTAAATGACAGGTTTTATTTTTAATCATGATTTTTTTAATCATGCTTTATATGCGTTATGATTATATGTGATTATAAAACAGAAAGAAAGAAATAGAACAGCTTCGTCGTCCTCGTCTCTGTCGTGTACATACAGTGACACATACTTGATATTATGTAGAATTGGCAGAGTTAAACATGCTGTAAAATCTCAGTTCAACATTATCTTTATTCTTATTTGAAGGGTTTTGATAACGCACTTGTTAAAACAAAAGACGTTATAAAAGAGTATATATATAAATATATATATAATATTATATATAACGTTTGTCAAAGCAGCTATTTTTCCTTATAATCCTTTAAATTAAAACTTGCTAATTATTCAACAAGACCAACAGACAGAGTTACTAAACATTGTGCAACACAATTCTGATACCATGTGCCAACTTACACTACATGACATTTTTATAAAAAAGGAGTGAAGCGTTTTTTGCCGCTTTGAGCTCATCGTAACCGAACGCCGGACCGCGGGTGAGACTCGAGCTACAGTACTGGGGGCGCGTGATGATGACGTGACAAGTGAGTGACTGATTGCCGTGAACGTCATGTATAGACGATCTTAAACTTTCTTGTCTCTTTGAATTTTAAATCACTCTGCATTTATATACATTGCTCCATTAAAACCTCAACATGTGGTGAACACAACTCTCCACTAAAAAAGTGAGGGGGACGAATTTACTTTTTATAAAAACGTCCCCTGTGTAATCTACGCCCCTGATTGTTGTTATATAACGTGTAGTGAAGAACATGTTTATGTCTAAGATGGAAGACTGAGAGACAGAAAACGATTAAAATGCTAAAATATTCTCTCTTTGTAGTCTCAAAGTCTCAAATTATATACAGAACATCAAAGACACACAAAAGGTCGCTAATTAACGAGGCATATTTAAAGAATATTACTTAATTAACATGAAGGTTTAATTCAAAGTTGAATTCAAACTTCCTGCCAATAAACAGCAGAAAATCTTTCATCAACATTACGATCGTTATCCGAACAAGACGGCGATCTGACCACGAGTCAACAGACGCTAGAGGTTAGAGGTGACGTCATGTGTATGAGGTATGAGGTCTCACGTCACGTCAGGAAATAAGGTTAAATAAGAGCTCTTCTGTGTCAGAAGGTCACGCTCGTTATTATTTCCTGTCAGGAGCTGATTATAACATCGTTCTGTGACGTAAACGCATCATATCTGATTGTTCAGCACTTCCTTTAATACCTTATTGTTTCTATGGTAACAGCTTGTTTGTGTGAAGAAAAGGAAACGTGTTTGTTGACACGGTGAAATTTTTTTCTTTCTTTCTTTTTTTTTACATGTAAGGAGTCTCCAGTGTCAGAGCTTTATAACAATCAGAGATAAAAGCTCCTCACATGGTCAGCAGGACAGAGGAACATGTGCTTCTTAGCGGTTTCCTGCTAACATGACAAGCCACGATGGGTTTTATTTCAAGGCCAAACTTTAAAACTCTGACAGCTGATTGGTTGCTGTATGTCATGCAGGAAATGATTAAAAACACATCATTTTTTGTGTGTATTTATCAGGTTGTTGAATGGGATGTTTGGTCACATGATTTACACCCCCCCCCCACCCATACACACACACACACACACACACAAACACACCATACATACAGCCACATTATAAAGCTTTAAACCTGTTTATTAAGTTACTGACCATGTTATTAAATTTACGAGACATTAACGTCATCTCATCTTCATCTACATGGATGAAGAACTAAAGCACCAAAGGCAAAAAAAAGGAAGAGAAAACAGCGTAATGCATTTGATGTAAATTGCGACATGTCTGAACGTTCTCCAGATGTGAGGTGTGTAGCTTCAGCTCCTGTCTCCACAGCTGTGCGATACGAGCAGAGCAGCGTGTGGTCCTGTTTATATCGAGCTCATGGTCCTCAGGACTGATGGGATTTCCAGCAGAGAATCGGCAGCTCGCTTACACTCAGTCGCGGCTCATCAGACGTAAACAAAATGTCTCACAGCTTACACTCAGGACTGGATTATATAATAACACACAGGCTGGAGGTGTGGGGTTTATTGGGAAAGAATTAAAAATGTGTGATAAAATCACAAACGTCACTCCACCAGGCTGTGTGTCACATAAAAGAAATAAATCTACTCACATTAATTTGTGCTAATGTGCTTCATAAATATCATCACTGGGGTTTTGTGGGGTTTTTATTGAGACTATACACCATTATACAGTGTGTAATAGATCAAAAAATCAGACATAAATTATTTTAAACAGCACAAATTAGGTTGAATTTTCGATCTCTGGTTAAAGACATAAGCTGTTTTAAACCTCTGTGTTATTTAAAGGTGGGGTCTCCGATGTTTGAGAAATGCTTCAGAAAACCGAGTCGGGACGAAAAACTAAACAAAAATCAAAACAAACGTGTAGCCAATGAGCAGAAAGGGGCGTGTCTTGTCAATATGGGCGGAGAGAGTGTTCAGTGCGCATGTGTGACATTAGCAGAAAGCAGTTTTAACATTGACATGGAGGATAAAAACAAAGAAAGAAAGAGAAGAAAGACTTACGATAAGGTAAGAAGTAGGACGTGTTAATATAGGATCAGCTTTCCAGCGCTGGAGAGAACTGAAGGAGCAGGAAGTTGGTCACATATTCACAGATTGGAGTTTCCTGAGTCAATAACTCCTGAGCTAAACACTGTTACTACACAAATAACACCTCTTTTCTATCGTAGTAATGTAGAGACGTAGCTACAACCGTGTTTTGTGTAGTAACAGTGTTTAGCTCAGGAGTTATTGACTCGGGAAACTCCAATCTGTGAATATGTGACCAACTTTACTTAAGACGCCGAGGCGCTTTTTTCCTTCTCGATAGGTGAGTAACGTTGGTTTTGTTTTGTTACACAGAACTAATATATGTCTTTGTCCTTTACATGATTATGCTTGTGTGTCATTTTTGCTTGTTTGTTTATCTACAATCGTATTGTTCTTCCCTTCAGCTATGATAAAGACACGTTTCTTTCCGTTAGTTGCCTGGGTTACGTATGTATGTGTGGGCGGAGCTATCGATACAGGGGTGGGACCCATTTGGGTTAGGGGCGTGTTTGTTTTGGTGATTTCAAATGTCAACATTGGCTTTCAAACAATGGAGACCTCACCTTTAAGAATAAAACCCATGTATAAATAAAATCTCACTATTACAGTTACACTGTCACTATGGTGTACTAATAATGCCTTTCTTATAGGAAGAAAATAATTTACAAAATCCCTCAAAATCTGAGCCCAGTGTGAAAATTCCACTTGTTAAGAGCAAGAAAAGACCTTTATAAATAAAGATGCATATAATATCATCTGTTATAAAGTAAGCATTTACGCTGATGGGGAGGGGGGGGGGGTCTGGGAGTATCACCATCGCAGGCAGTTTGAGCCAATGTTCTGTTCTTCTCAATGCTTAATTATCTACTATTTTCCAGACCCTGACTTCCCTGTAATTATGTGCTGGAGAAATTTCAGGTTACTGCTGTTCAGTGCACAGTATTTTGTTTATCTTTCCTTTCCTTGTCCACAGCTAGGCAGCTAGTCTGTCAGAAACGGACCCATAAATTGTTTGCTTGCTTTTTACCCACCGAGGAGGAGGATGTGTTTTGTCACCAGAGGAGTGGAGAAAAAATCCAATATGGATAGCTGTATTGGCCGGTTGGAGAAAGGTCACAAAACATACATTTGGAGTATGAGCTACAGCCTGAAGCCCGGTGTGCATCGGATAAACTATAGCAGGCGAAGTAAACAATGATCACCTTTGGGAAAGGGGAGGAACACTATAGATATGAGAGTAATAAATATCTCCTCCTCTCTTTTCACTGAAGTGTTGGGATCTGCTAGAAAAGATTGGAAAAGATATTTCCCAATGGTTGAAAAGATATTTTATATATAGTCGAACAGTAACAGATGCACAGCTCTTTGTTTGTGTAATTATCTAATCAGGAGCACATTCATAAAGCAGATACAGATCATAAGCTCCGCTTTAAACGAGCATCCAAACGTTGGATAAAACGAGATCTGGCAACCTGGATCGTCTGAAACCAAATTCCCGCTGGCCAGGAAGAACAAGTCTGGAAGAATATTTTATTAGTGTAGGTCAGCACACTGTGGAGAGAAGCCTGCGAGATGTGTGAGCGAGTTTGGAGGTCTGAGTCGCTCGACTCTACTCGTGTTACAGTGTGAAAGAAAGTCAGCATTAGTGCACAGTCAAGCATACGGACAGCACATCGATGTTCTCTTGCTATCAAGCATGCAGCTCTCTTATGTTTCTCTGCTAGCCATGGTTGCACAATGTAATTATCACCCTGCGGCCGCGGGGGATTGGATTTTCCCTACCTCAAAGGCACATGCATTTTTTATTGTTATAGAAACTAGTCACGATGCTCCTGGAGTCACAGGACAGAGACACTGGGATGCCATTTATCTTCCACTGATATTATATTTATAAATATTCACGTAAGGTAATATTATGTTAAAGATATTTTAAAGTGGCTCAGAGCAACTGTTTCTACCAGAAGATGACACACACACACACACACACAATAATATTAATAATGTGTCAGAGATATTCTCGTTATAAGTGGCTTAGTGGTTAGCACGTTCGCCTCACACCTCCAGGGTTGGGGGTTCGATTCCCACCTCTGCCTTGTGTGTGTGGAGTTTGCATGTTCTCCCCGTGCCTCGGGGGTTTCCTCTGGGTACTCTGGTTTCCTCCCCCGGTCCAAAGACATGCATGGTAGGTTG
Organism: Tachysurus vachellii; assembly: GCF_030014155.1. Classification (NCBI taxonomy): domain Eukaryota; kingdom Metazoa; phylum Chordata; class Actinopteri; order Siluriformes; family Bagridae; genus Tachysurus; species Tachysurus vachellii. The sequence goes on along the minus strand of NC_083468.1, from coordinate 1,030,129 downwards.
ATTGGCATCTCTGGAAAATTGTCCGTAGTGTGTGATTGTGTGAGTGAATGAGAGTGTGTGTGTGTGCCCTGTGATAGGTTGGCACTCCGTCCAGGGTGTATCCTGCCTTGATGCCCGATGACGCCTGAGATAGGCACAGGCTCCCCGTGACCCGAGGTAGTTCGGATAAGCGGTAGAAGATGAATGAATGAATGAATATTTAAAAAATTGCTGATTGCTGTCTTAGAAGGTTACACGTTTTTTTGGAATGACTGTATTGAATGTTAGCTGTTTAAATAAATAAATAAATACAACCAGGAAAACCTACAATATCTGGAATGTTTGTTGTTTAAAATATCAGAACAGCTAATGGACGTAAGTAAGTAAGTAAATAAATAAATAAATAATAAGGCTTCTAGCAGCTAAATCTCACCGCAGTCATAGAATTACCCAAATGTACACAAACCTCTTTGCCGTGCAGGAGAAAAAGAAGTAAACACAGGCTTCTGAAACACAAATCCATTTCCCAGGCAGCAGTGAGATCACAAACGGCGGCTTAAAAGCTTCACAAATCACGCGGGTTTGTTGCGATGTCATCAATCAGAGGAAAAATGATGTTGATATAGATTTAAAAATTACACCGGCCTGTCCAAATGCAGTAGAGCGTGCCATGTTCTCTACACCAGCTAATAGCTTCAAACCCAGAGTGCACATTTTAAAAGGCACTTTTTGATTTACTGTGTTATAAATAATATATTATTTGCCTGGAAAAAAAAAGCTTGCAATGCAATTCTGTGATCAATCCAATATCCTCGATATTGCTGAGTAACTAGGTTTAAAAAGAAAAGCAAAAAAAAAAAAACGTAATTAATGAGAAGAGAGAAAAGCTGTTATTTGTTCTGTTTTACAAGTAAGAATCGGTCATATCGTCTGTCCTGAAAGAGACCTCGACAGTATAACTGCTCCATTTCTACACGACTCAGTGAGTCGGATTCTCGTGGCGCTGATGGATTCGTTCGCAGACTCGACATTGTAATTGTGTCACATGGATTCCCAGCATGAGGAGACAGGAGGGAACATTAAAAATCAATTCCTTTCCATTAGCCACAGATACCTGTATTGACTGGTGCAGGCCAGATAAAACATGAGAACGGACAGATCGAGCCGAGCGAAAGAATGACCTTTCACGGCTCAAAAAGAAAATAAAAAAAATCCCTGAGGACTATTTTTACGACGCCTGACGTCGGACCGGGTCGCGTGAGTATGAGTCTGTTGACGTGTTCCATCAGATGAATCTCGTTCGAATCGGTTCAGCTAAAACAGGTATAGACACAGAAGCCACAGACCCACAAGACACACATTCAATTATTAGCTTTATTGCTTTTTAATCCAAACTGATAACGAGAAAATGAAAATCACTGATTATTGTGAGAAACAGTGTATTTCACACACTCCTGTGGACAACGTGGAGACTCTGAGACGATGAAACTGAGAGTGAGCAGCAGGGAAGCTGGTGTCCTCCAACAGAGCTGCTGAACACAATCCACTTCACACTCGCTCAGTGGTCTGACTGGGATTAGACATAACGATAGACTGGGATTAGACAGTGACATGTGATGCTCTTTCATACACCACACACCACACATTAGTCGTAGCCTAATGGTTAGAGAGTTTGTCTCCTAACCCTAAGGTTGTGGGTTTGAGTCTCAGGCCGGAAATACCACGACTGAGGTGAGCTAGAGCAAGGCACCGAACCCCGCCAACAACCGTATGTCACGTCACGTCACGACAGAATACATACTGCAACAGGACAAGGGTTCGAATTTACTTTAATTTAGCTTCTTTTCTCTCATCATCATCATCATCATCATCATCATCATCATCATCATCACGTTCCGTAATCTGTAATTGTCATCCAGTCTGTTTTATAATTAAGTAAAGATTTTATTGGGATCTTATAATCTTATTAGACGGTTGAAATGAAAAGAGTCTTAAAGTGGTCAAAATCTTCTCCGAGTCAAACTGAAGCCACTTGATGATGACTTAACTAAGGAACTGTGATTCAAATCACGCACACTAACCTCTCTAGTTCCTCTCTAGTTCCTCTCTAGTTCCTCTCTCGTTCCTCTGTAGTTCCTCAAGCAAGGTGCACACGTTATCTCTCATGCCTGTGTGTCTGTCTGTGTTTCATCATCTGCTACTTTACTCAAAGCCACTTATAATCCACAGAGGGCTCCGTAGTGGCACGGTTATGAATATATTTGTTTACACGTGTATCTGGACCATCTGGGACCGTTTTACACGGCCACTGAGAATTAGAACAAAAGCTGAATAACAATTAGATCCATTTAAAACAACAACAACAACAAACGAGCAGCTGGTCTCTGTACAACTGTCACTGCAGAACCCCACGATGTCAAGCAAATTAGGAGCATGTAAAAACTTAGCCTGGTGTCCCACAGAGTCTCCGTCGTTGTGCCACTAACCTCTACAGACACCTGAGAGGATGCAGGACCGAGTGAATCTAGTGGAGTTTGTGTCTTTCTGAAGACATCAGTTCTGTGATACTTTCCGTTGCTAACTTTACCAAAGTGCTGCTCAAGAAAATGGTCCACTTTTGTCAGATGCTTCAAAATCAAATAATCACCACAATGAGAGCTTGGGTCACTATCTGCCTTTGCCTCGGTCTCTGCCGTTATTACACAACCAGTGTTACACAAAAAGTATTCTTTCAATCATATTTAGAAAAGTGTAGCGTCGTCTTTGTGAGCGTGGTGATAGATCCATAAGGCAGGAAAACTCCCTGGATATCATCAGACCATCACAGAGAACCAGACAAACACTCACATTCACGTATCTGTAGACAACATGCCCCTAGAGATGACACCAGACGAGTTATATGTTACTGTGGGCTGCTCAGTGACTGTTAAAAAAAAGGTTCTACAAGTAGAACAGAAGATGTTCTTCATCCAACATTGAGATGAGCTTTGTACAAGAAGCTACTTATGTCTGATCAAAGCAAATTCATGGCTTCATTCTGAGCTTCATTAGGATCAGACCTGGAATTGGAGAAACCTGCTTTTGCTCTTGTATTGTCTCATATTTCTGTTCTCTCAGGGAGGTCAAATAGTCCGGTTTTTCTTCTGCTGTATCGATCTTATCTGTCCTCAGGTTTCCTCAAGGTTTTTACACTGGACCTCAACACTGTATATTCATTCATTCATTCATTCATTCATCTTCTACCGCTTATCTGAACTACCTCGGGTCACGGGGAGCCTGTGCCTATCTCAGCCGTCATCGGGCATCAAGGCAGGATACACCCTGGACGGAGTGCCAACCCATCACAGGGCACACACACACACACTCTCATTCACTCACACAATCACACACTACGGACAATTTCCCAGAGATGCCAATCAACCTACCATGCATGTCTTTGGACCGGGGGAGGAAACCGGAGTACCCGGAGGAAACCCCCGAGGCACGGGGAGAACATGCAAACTCCACACACACAAGGAGGAGGCGGGAATCGAACCCCCAACCCTGGAGGTGTGAGGCGAACGTGCTAACCACTAAGCCACCGTGCCCCCCTGCACTGTATATTATATATTATAACTGTAGCTGTCTCTCCATGTGAAGATTTCCTAAGCTTCACGTTCATTAACATCGCACAAGCTTGGGCTAGTTAACCAGCTCCAGTTCTCTGATCTGACTCGGCCATGCAGGTTCCTGTATATTAAGGAGATCTGGTCCGTTCTCTGCACAGACGACGTGACTGGTTTGTAGGATGATGCGGATAAAAGAGAACTACATCATTTAGCAGAAATATTCTCAAATAAGCACAAGACAAAAGATCATTACAATCCCAAGATTTCCACTCGGTTCTCACAACCCGCAGACTTCGCTGCTTCCGAGCTCGCTTAATAAACCAAAGTGTTCTGATAATCAGAAGTAAGTGCCGTTGGAGACGATGAATGAATCACATGAACAATTGGCTTCGGAATCACACAAACAAACAGAGTTATAAAATAAATTCATTTTCAAAGAAATATTACACATGAAGACTGAAACGTCTTCCACGTCCTCGTCTCGTCTCCTTTTTTCTCTATTCATTGCAATATTTTTCTTCTGACGACGTCAAAGCTATAAATTCTCCTCTCATTGACTCCAACATCCATCACAGTGTTAAATTAGGAAGAAACTTTATATCACTGCAAAGACGAGACAAAGACGAGAAAAAAAACCTCTCGTTATTCTTCTCTCTCTTCTCTCATCGCATCTTTTCGTTTTACTGCACAACAAAAATACATTAAAGATTAAATATCTGTATGTTAGATCATTATAAAATAGATATAATGCAAATAATTAGCAACGATTACCAACTGAACCCGGTCTACAGAACACGCTGTCTTAGGAAGGCATTATAATACGTTATAAGCTTCTCAGTCACTTATACAAAGTGTTGCTCGGGTGTGTGAACCCGAACCATGACCCGAACGCAGTATTGACATCAATATGGACTCTATACAGTGTTATAACATCTGGACCAAACATTTTTACTGAAGGTCTTCCAGCTGCAGAAACAAGAAACAATCAGCGTCCGTTTACAGCCTCACGAAGCAGACGTCAGAGTTCACGTGTCAAAAGAATAAGATCTCCCCAGATAATCCTGAGGCGTCTCGGCGTGGAGACTCTTCTGTCAAATTGGACATCGAGCGAAGGTAATGTTAGAACCTCGGCAGCTGGTGAGGCGCCGCTGGATGTTCGCGTCCCCACGCTGGGGAATTACTTCTGTCACTTTATGTATGATTGGGTTGGCCTTTTAAAAGATGGGGTGATTCCTATCAAGTTGCCATTTGGGGAAAGTAATTTAAAAGGACCCAGGTGAGAACCTCACTGCCTTCAACATCACCGTTTCTCCAGGAGTTTTTTTCCAGCTCCAAAGTAATTACTGAGACGTCGTTCCTGCAGGTCCTGAAGCCGACGGGTCAGCGTATGGCGTCCGGCTGCTGCAGGATTCGTTCAAGGCTGTTTTTTTTTTTCCAGAAATGATTTTAAGATACTGATTGTAGAAGATTTAATTATTTTATTGTACGTTAAGGTGCCGATTCGAACTCTCCTGATCCAACATGGCCGACAGACACAGCAGGAGTTTACTAATCACATTATATTGTAAATATCACACTAAAAATTAAACAATATATTTTACATCACTTTTATAATTACTGGATTTGTTCAAAGTATAGAAATATAGAGTGAGTTTATTTTACATTCTTGGACATTTCACTCAGAACTCATTCTAATTTGCATTAAACTTTTCACTCTCATTCATCTTCTACAGCTTATCTGAACTACCTCGGGTCACGGGGAGCCTGTGCCTATCTCAGGCGTCATCGGGCATCAAGGCAGGATACACCCTGGACGGAGTGCCAACCCATCACAGGGCACACACACACACACACACTCATTCACTCACACACTCACACACTACGGACAATTTTCCAGAGATGCCAATCAACCTACCATGCATGTCTTTGGACCGGGGGAGGAAACCGGAGTACCCGGAGGAAACCCCCGAGGCACGGGGAGAACATGCAAACTCCACACACACAAGGTGGAGGTGGGAATTCGAACCCCCAACCCTGGAGGTGTGAGGAGAATGTGATAACCACTAAGCCACCGTGACCCCTTAAATCTTTTCAATAATAATGAAATAAAAATAATAAGTTGCTTAAGGAAATTAGAGTGTTTTACTGCATGGAATCAAACACGCCCTACAGACACGGTCACCACCGACTACATCTCCCAACACACACACACACACACACACACACACACACACACACACTATAAAACCCAGTAATAAACAGCCTCATGATATGTGAAATATCTTCTCATGTTTGTCTGCTGATGGTCCAGGTCTTGGCTCCATGCTGTGGTGTTTGATAGTGTTTTATCTTCCAGTCTTTTCTTCATCTCCAGACTTTGTCTCTTTTTGTCACCAAGCTCCTCTGAAGATTTTTTTAACCTGCCTATTTTTAAAAAAAAAAAGCATTTACGAGCGTCTGCAGCCGTGTCTGCCTCCTGACTATGGTTTGTCTTTTCTTTTCTTTTTAATACTAATCTTTAAAAGGTTGCTGTTACTTCTGGAGTTGTCATTACATTTAGGCGTTTATCTCTGAAAATAAGAAAACAGATCATCCAGATAAGATTAGATTTTTTATACAGTTTAACCATCTGATCTCATGTAAAATTCATAGGCAGGGTGGAGAGGCGGCGCTCGGCTCCACTGAACCGTAGAAGAAACCTGCTGTTCGCTTCAGAACCTGAAAGCAGGAACATTCGCAACTGCCCAGCTTCAGTTCCAATAAAAGTGCTGTGAGCTACCCCGAGTCCTGGCGGTACTCTTCACCTCGACGACGCTAATCGTCGCTCCGTTAGCAGTCTGGGTTTCGTCCTTCAATTATTTTCTCATGTTAAAAGAGGAAATGTTGAGATTGATTCAGTCTGAACTGATTGATTTTGTTTCATCTTTTGACTGCAAGCAAAAAAAAATTTATCAGCAACAGACTGAATGTCTTTGTCTTCTAATAGAGAAAATAGTGACGAAATAAACAACATTCACACATTTAAACAGAAAAATGATCACAAAAGCAATTCACACTCATTCATTCATTCATCTTCTACCGCTTATCCGAACTACCTCGGGTCACGGGGAGCCTGTGCCTATCTCAGGCGTCATCGGGCATCGAGGCAGGATACACCCTGGACGGAGTGCCAACCCATCACAGGGCACACACACACACACACACACACTCTCATTCACTCACACAATCACACACTACAGACAATTTTCCAGAAATGCCAATCAACCTACCATGCGTGTCTTTGGACCGGGGGAGGAAACCGGAGTACCCGGAGGAAACCCCCGAGGCACGGGGAGAACATGCAAACTCCACACACACAAGGTGGAGGCGGGAATCGAACCCCGACCCTGGAGGTGTGAGGCGAACGTGCTAACCACTAAGGACCGTGCCCCCCCACAAAAGCAATTCCTGGTAAAAAATAATTACTCACTCTTCACACTCGATATCCAGAAATTAGAGCTGTTTATTCTCCGGTCTGTATTTTCTATCCCTCAGTTTTCTGCATTAGTTTGTTCTTAAAGCCAGGAGTCCAAACGATATTGGGAAAAAAAAAACTTTCTCTGATGATTCTACTCAAGAAATCTCATCCGTGACCCTTAAAACAAGCACGAGACGTGATTTATTACGATGATCCACTGCAATTGTGTAGCCGTGCCTTTATGCTCGTCACAGCCACACTGAATTCCAACAATGTTTTGGTCCTACAGACGTTCATCATCCAGATGATCTGAGGTGAAATAATGTCTGCGTAGCTCTTTTATAGCGGTCAATCCTGTCAAGCAGTTTAAGTGCACTGTTTCCTGTGGATTGATCCTCAGTTAAAGATTAGTCATTATTTTTCTCTCAAGCTGAGCAGAGAAAAAGGAAACACTGGGATAAATCCGATGGCCGAATAAGTCCATAACAGCAAATTTAATAACAAATCACTTTGAGAGATCGATCTTTACAGACGTCAGGTGGATCTTTACAGACGGAGGAGAAACGGATGGAACCGAAGCAGATCTTCTGCAAGCACACAATGAAATGTGGAGGAGAGAAAATCGGGATTGTACCGTGGATATATTACACCTGCTGGATCCTGATTGGTCAGGAGGCGCTGATCGATCCTCTGTAGCAGCTCTGAGAACTAATGCGCTCGTTCTAACGCCTTATCGTTTCTATAGAAGCAGCTCTTTCCGTAGGGACGTCCGCAGCGACGGATTAAATTAAACATTTATTTATTTAACGCTGATGGAAGGAGACTCCGGTATCAGAGCTCCGTCACTGTAGCTGTAAGATGTTCAGTATCTTCAGGACAGAGGAGATTGAGTTATACCATAAAAATGAGGAACTGTTAGGAACTCGAACATGTTTAAAATAAAATGTCACCGCAAATGTTTAATGATCTATACTGTCCATGGCAGAGTGTAACAGAGGCAGCCAGGTTTTACTCCAACATCACTGGGTTTATATATTATTTTATTTCCTGACAGGTGCCAATAATTCCGCAGCATGTTAGGAGAAGCTCTCACTCAATCATCTTTCATCATTCATTCATTCATCTTCTACCGCTTATCCGAACTACCTCGGGTCACGGGGAGCCTGTGCCTATCTCAGGCGTCATCGGGCATCGAGGCAGGATACACCCTGGATGGAGTTTACAGAGATGCCAATCAACCTACCATGCATGTCTTTGGACCGGGGGAGGAAACCGGAGTACCCGGAGGAAACCCCCGAGGCACGGGGAGAACATGCAAACTCCACACACACAAGGAGGAGGCGGGAATCGAACCCCCAACCCTGGAGGTGTGAGGCCAACGTGCTAACCACTAAGCCACCGTGACCCCCAAAGCTGTGTGTGAAATATAGCATGATATAAATATAATCTATATTACAAAAAAAAACACTCAATCAGGAATAGAATCTTGTCCTTGTCTTGTTTTCTCTCACACCTCCTCGGGGACCAGCATAAACAGGCGTGTGATAAAATCGGTGTGTGTGTGTGTGTGTGTGTGTTGTAATCATGTGTGCACGGATCCTGTAGTTGAAAACATAATCACGGCTTGGCGTATTTGGAAAAGCTCCAGAGAGTCGTAACTGAAAGCACCAGAGTGAAACAATAAGGAATCAGATGTAAAATAAACAGCTGAGTATCAGTTTGTCTTTGTTGTAGTTCAGCGGTTAGAACCTGAGCGATGGTCTAATTATACTGAAGTATTAAAGAGACGCGACGGCGTTCGAGTGTTTGTTATACACACGTCTTCATTCACCTCGCAGCTCCACTGAAATACAGTCAAATAGCCCCGGTCATTTAAAGGGGAAGTCTGGTTACCAATAGCAACCAGGGCTGATACCAGTGATGCTAGCGGTCAGGATTAGCAGTATTAGGCTAATAGGAATCCAAGATGGCCGACAACATTCTTTAAAATGAAGATTGTTTTTCAACTTTTTAGAAATTCCCCGCATATTAAACGTTTAAATCTCCTGTCACCATGTCACGTTACGTGAGTTAGACGTCACTCGCCGTCGACTGGATAACAGCTTCTACTTCCTGTTATTCAAAACACAGAAGTTAGTGTTCCGTTTGAGACGATACGATATTTCTAACATTTCTGTCTTAGACGCTAGAGTACACACTGTGTGTGTGTGTGTGTGTGTGTGTGTGTGTGTGTGTGTACGATTGCTTCTCATGGTGTAGCAGCGGCGTGTTTGAGAACATTGAATTCAGTGATGCAGCTGAAGTGTCATTGATGATAACGTTTGACCTGAAGCACTTTCATCTTCTCTCTGGAAATAAGTGCTTCACATCCAGTTTATTCTGCGTGCTGCTGAACCTCGGCAACGTTTTCCTCACAGAACTAATATTAACACTGATGTGGTAATGATCATAATAATAAGGATGAATGGACGGACGGACGGACGGACGGATAAAGTTGTTTTGTTTTGCTCCTGCAGGACGATGCTGTTGCTGATGTTGTTCTCTCGGTCTTCACACGGATCACTTCGTCTTTACTTTGTTCGTTAAGTCTGAATAGTGTTCAGATGGAAGCTGTTCTGTGTCGTGTGTCGTGTAGTTTATGTCACGTAAAGGATCCACATGCTACCTTTAGGTTCTTGTAGGTCATTTTAAAGGGTTTTGGAGTTGTGTGTTTCTGTGAGACTTTAATAACTTGTATGTCGTGTGTGTTCGTGATGTTGCTTGAACGCTGCTGGAGCCGAAGTTCACGTCAAATCCATCAATAAACGCTTAGCAGGTCACACACGAGCCGTTTATCTTCCCCATCGCTCGGCAGGAAAATTAGACAGAGCCAAACGTTTTAATAAAATATTCATGCTTTCTGTTCAGTCTGAAATGATGAAGGTTTTCTGGCCTCCTGCACACGTGGATCTGAATCTGTGCTGAAACAAACGGCGCCGTCACAACAGGTCGAGTTCTCTGTTGGCTCGTGTTCGAACACCTCCGGTCCCCTGGATACTGTTCCTTTTTTGTCAGAGGTTCTGGTGGAAATGTCACACTCACCAGGAGAATGTTCCTCCTTTCTCAGAAGACCTGTCACTATCGATCGAGCCATCGTTTCCTCACGCTGATTTTCCCTGAAAGACTGTTTCAGTTCTGTTTTATCAGCTGTGACCCTGTGGGAAAACTTCAGACAAAAACTCCCCAGGCAACAGGTCTGAAAAAACTCTCCCAAAAACATCAAAGTCTCTTTTTTCAGCTGAAAATTAAAATCAAACTTAAACTGAAATGAAGTCCGGTGAAAAAAAAAATTAGTGTGGATGAAGATTTAATAATCGTTCCACTTTTTTTCCACAAAAAAAAAAAATGTGATAAGCTAGTAGCTGTTTTTTTTTTTTTAACTTTAATTAAAGTAACCAACAGGCAGTAAATCAGTGTGTGAATGTGTGTGTATGAGCGTGTGAATGTGTGTAAATGTGTGTGTGTATGAGCATGTTTTAGTGTGTGTGAATGTGTGTGTGTGTGTATGAGCATGTGAGAGTGTGTTTTAGTGTGTGTTCTAGTGTGTGTGTGTGTGTGTGTGTATGAGAGTGTGTGTGTATGAGCATGTTTTAGTGTGTGTTTTAGTGTGTGTGGGTGTGTGTGTATGAACGTGTGAGAGTGTGTTTTAGTGTGTGTGAATGTGTGTGTGTGTATGAGCGTGTGAGAGTGTGTTTTAGTGTGTGTTCTAGTGTGTGTGTGTGTGTGTGTGTATGAGAGTGTGTGTGTATGAGCATGTTTTAGTGTGTGTTTTAGTGTGTGTG
>NC_083468.1:1006764-1016764 GCF_030014155.1 Tachysurus vachellii | reverse complement strand
GCCGTTGCTTTCAATTTCACTCTTTCACCACTGATGAAATAAACACACACTGAATCAAACACTGTGATTAAAACCAGCTGGTTTCATTCTTCTTATTATTTCAGTTCTTTCAACACAAAAGTCTTCATGTGTTTATCTCAGATTTCAGTCAGTGCTCACAGTTTGGTGTAATTACGCTAATTAACACAGTTTTCACTGCTCTGGTGTTCGGACAGACGTTTAGCTCAGAGCTCAGATCTTCAGCCACTTGTTAAGACGTGTGTTTAGAGAAGGTGCTGATTAATTCTTCATCCTGATTGGTCAGACGATAAGCTGTTCATTCATTTTCTATACCGGCAGCTTTATGTGTTCGTTTCCATGGTAACGGACGTGTACAGGGACGTGTACAGCGCGCTGACCAGATAATAATACACAGTTAAAAAATGTTTTTTTACCTGTATTTATGAGTGAAATACTGAAGGAAGGAGTCTCCAGTGTCGGCACCACGTTACAGTCAGAGGTGTGTACACTTCTTTGCAGTTTCTATGGTAACAATCTGTTTCTAGCTGCTATATACTGTATATATATATATATATATATATATTTCATGGATGTTTAACAACAATAATGTAAATTTTAATGGATATAAACCAGCTTAAATTGATACTTAAATGTAAGCCGTAACAAACGTAGAGCTGAACGTGTACTTGATATTTATAGTGTAGTAATTATTTTATTTTTCTTTATATAATTGTTTTATTTGTTAATAAACACATTAAATGAATAAAGGCTTCAGAATCTTACCTCAATAACGATAAGTAACGGAATAGATTGTTTATTTTATTATTATATTTTTACTACATACAGTATTTTAACAGGTAAAGATAAAAAAGTACGTTATTAGACGGATTTCATGCCAGCATTAGCATAAAACAGTAACGTAGCATAGCTGCTAGCGTAAACACGTCCCTGCAACAGACTCGCCGCTTATTTTTCTCACGAGAAAGTGAACAGCATTTCCAGACAGGATGCGGTTACACTGCCAACAAGGAGCGAGGGAGTCGTTAACTCAGCTCCACAATTAACGAGGCAAAGATCCTGGAACGAAACGAAGGAAAGGGATGAGCGAGATGAGATGAGAGCGTTTCGGGTTTCATCGAAAGACCTGAACGTGACACGATGCTTGGTGACGGATGAGAAAAGAAACACTTGATGAACTGAACAGAACAAAGCAGTCTGAAAACTTCGCATAAACACTGAACACTCGTTTATGTCTCTCCTCAGCTCCACACTCAGAGGGGAACCTCATTAAATCTCTTTCAGTGGCTTTTTTTTTAGGTGAAACCTTTATACTGCACACAAACACACACACACACAAACACACACACACACAAACACACACACACACACACACACACACACACATGTATACAGTATATCAGTGCACTTAATGACTGTGGGCGACTTATTAACTCCAGACAGAAGTTTAAACACGACTTGATACATAATGATGTTCACTGGCTGAATTCTGGACTTCGGTGGTAAATACATTATGGTTTCTATAGCAACATATTATTGAAAGGAGCGAGGTGAATTATTGTTAGTGTAACATGTAACTTTGTGGGGAAGTCGTGGCCTAATGGTTAGAAAGTCTGACTCCTAACCCTAAGGTTGTGGGTTCGAGTCTCGGGCCGGCAATACCACGACTGAGGTGCCCTTGAGCAAGGCACCGAACCCCCCAACTGCTCCCCGGGCGCCACAGCACAAATGGCTGCTCCGGGTGTGTGTTCACGGTGTGTGTGTGTGTTCACTGCTGTGTGTGTGTGCACTTTGGATGGGTTAAACACAGAGAACAAATTCTGAATGTGGGTCACCGTACTTAGCCGTACGTCACGTCACTGTCACCTTCACTTATGTAAAGAAGGAGTCTCCAGTGTCGGTGCTTTATAACTGAGGTCATTTCATTTTTTACTTATTTTTGTTCTGCTTATTTTTGTCTCACAGCTACAAAGTTTTTTGTGAACTTTCCACAACTTTAAACGTAGCTATAAATGCACAATTTTTTAAATAATTAAATATTCGTAATGGAATAAAATACTTTTTTTTTCCCCGTGACTCAGTGAAGAAGTCTCACGCAATCCTGAGTTATTAAACTCACAAACCGTGTATCGGTTCATCCGTATGATTATTTAAAGCATCTCTGTTGACCTCGGAGTTATTTCTAACGGCTGCTGTTGATTTGTGAGAGGTGGCGTTTCATCACCACACGTGACACCTTCGTGTTACTTATTCCCTGATATTTTGTCGATTTTTTTTTTTTTGAAAAGCCTCTAATGGAGGCTGGAAAATTTCTAACAGAAGCCAATCTCACAGAGTCCGCGTCAGACAGAAAATCCATAAACCCCTGCGTGTGGAACATGAGTGAAAAGAAAGAACTGAAAAGAGAGGAAATGAAGACGAAATGGGAAATCAGAGCAAATTAAATCCTCCGGTTTTTACCCCAGTTTCATTCCTCGTCAGACTCGTGTGGACGTGTGAGGATCTGCTGCGTGAACACAGTGCAGATTATTGTGCACTTAATAATAATAATTATAGAGTTTATGTTTGTATAAGGAGGCACGGTGGCTTAGCGGTTAGCACGTTCGCCTCACACCTCCAGGGTCGGGGTTCGATTCCCGCCTCCACCTTGTGTGTGTGGAGTTTGCATGTTCTCCCCGTGCCTCGGGGGTTTCCTCCGGGTACTCCGGTTTCCTCCCCCGGTCCAAAGACATGCATGGTAGGTTGATTGGCATCTCTGGAAAATTGTCCGTAGTGTGTGATTGTGTGAGTGAATGAGAGTGTGTGTGTGTGTGTGCCCTGCGATGGGTTGGCACTCCGTCCAGGGTGTATCCTGCCTTGATGCCCGATGATGCCTGAGATAGGCACAGGCTCCCCGTGACCCGAGGTAGTTCGGATAAGCGGTAGAAGATGAATGAATGAATGTTCATCTCACACAGTTATAGGGTTTTACATTGTAAAGTAATATATACTGTATATATATATATATATATATATAAAATAAAAACATAGCAGCATCAGTTAAAAACCTTCAAATATGAAATAATTTTCTAACATGCATGTAAACGTTTTAATGATGCGTTTATTATGGCGCTGAACACAAACAGATTTATCAGTAAATCTTCCACACGGCAGTTTTAATCAGAAGGAGTTCGGTAACCTCCTGGAGCTCCTGAGTGTGTAAAACTCCCACAGAAGAAGCCGAACTCATGGTCATGAACCTCGACTCCATCGACTTCACATCGTTTCGTCTGTCATCGGTGAAATGTGCTGAATTTACTGTAGAGTTTAAACTGTTTATTTTTATCATGTTGATCCAGAGACACTTACAGAAGAGCTTTAGAGTCTCCATCAGAACCACATCCTCCTGTTAGTCCACGAGATCACAGACTCACAGCAGCATCCAGAACGTTTAGGAACATCTAGATGTTTAATACTTTACGCCATTCATTAGAGAATAGAAACAAATAAACAAGAGACGACAAACACACACAGACTCACGGTCTAAAAAAATCTAAAGGAATCATTCAGTCAGAGAAGTGTTTACATTTATGTTATAGCCACTTTTTATTTATTTATTTATCTATTTATTTGTTTGTTTGTTTGTTTGTTTAAATAAATAACCAAAGGTTCCACAAAGAACATTTCAGTCAATGGTTCCTCAAAAGAAAGGCTTAGTCTAAAGGACCTTTTTATACAGTACTACAAAGAACCTTTTGTGCAATAGAAACATTGTGAGAACTCTTAAAAACAAAGGTTCTCTAATGGTTCTTGGTCAGGGTTCATGGTTCTGAGGGGACTTTTTAACTGTGGAATGTTTCCATTGTACAACAGACTCCACTTTATATTGGAAACAATGTTTTTTATGGCACTAAGAAAAAAGGGGCCATTTTAAGAACCATTTAGTGAACGGTTCTCTTTGGAACCAAAAATGGTTCTTTTATGGCATCACTGCAAAAACCCTTTTAGGTTCTCCTGGGAGCCTCTTTTATAGAGCGTAGCTAGTTATATATTGTTATTTCTATCTATCTATCTATCTATCTATCTATCTATCTATCTATCTATCTATCTATCTATCTATCTATCATCTGTCTGTCTGTCTGTCTGTCTGTCTGTCTGTCTATCTATCTATCTATCTATCTATCTATCTATCTATCTATCATCTGTCTGTCCGTCCGTCCGTCCGTCCGTCCGTCTATCTATCTATCTATCTATCTATCTATCTATCTATCTATCTATCTATCTATCATCTGTCTGTCTGTCTGTCTGTCTATCTATCTATCTATCTATCATCTGTCTGTCTGTCTGTCTATCTATCTATCTATCTATTTATCTATCTATCTATCATCTGTCTGTCTGTCCGTCCGTCCGTCCGTCCGTCCATCTATCTATCTATCTGTCTATCTATCATCTGTATCTGTCGGTCTGTCTGTCTGTCTGTCTGTCCATCTATCTATCTATCTATCTATCTATCTATCTATCTATCTATCTATCTATCTATCTATCTATCTATCATCTGTCTGTCTGTCCATCTATCTATCTATCTATCTATCTATCTATCTATCTATCTATCTATCTATCTATCTATGCACATTCTCATAAACAAATATCCATAAACAGTCCATTTTCCTCCTTTTTTAAAAAAAAATAAATAAAATAAATCAGAAATGGTTTAAATTGTAATTGTTTGCTATGCTGCTGATTGTAAAGGGAATAAAGCTCTTTGGGACGTGCTGTTAGAGGAACTTCTTCATCTTCACCATCTTCATCCACTTGAGATTCCACCAGCGTTAAGATCAGACTGAATCAGATTGAATCAGAGTGAATAGATCAGACGAGGGTTGCTGTAGAGGACGTGGCAGCAGGAGTTCAGAGCGCTCCAGAGTTGCGTTTAAACGTATTACAGTCATGTCTTTGTCTTCTGTGTGTCAGATAAATAGAGTGGTGTAATAAAGCTTTCCCTGCGCTCTGCCTCTCACAGTGATCAGCGTCCACAGGACACCATCCATTAGTACGATTCAATTGAAATATTTAGCTGCACAGGTAGGAAGATCAGCCGCTTCGACTCTGTCTCTTCTGGTTATTTTACTGCAAATCCTCCAAAACGCCTGTCAAATTAAACCTCCACTGAACCTTTACTGCATGAAAAAGTGTCTGAATTAAAAGCTTCTAAAGATCCCAAGGATTCAGTTTTCCTTTCGCTCACCGGATCAATCTGCTGCATCATTTTAAAGGAACCAAACTGTGAGCTCACACCTTCTGGATCAGACGCTATCTGGCAAAACCTGCGGCTACCTGCGAGGACGTCCAGATGGTCAGGTGTCGAGATGGAGGAGCTGGTGGCGAAGGGAAGAAATTGCAGGAAGACAAACCAGCGAGGAGCGTGACGCAAAACCGTCAGTTCACCAGCAAAGAGCATTTTTTATGCATCAGTAAAAACTGGAAGTAACCTGAGCTCCTGATCTTAAAGCTAGAGGCTTAGAGCAACTGAAGGAATGACTCGACTGTAAACATGCCGTTTAGTGCGACAGAACAACGATAAGGACTAAATTCTGACATCTGACCTTTGATAAGAAGGAAAAGTCTGGAAAAGAAGTCCGCAAGAAATCAGCAGAAATTTGGAATACAGCCAATAATAAAGTTGATAAACCTTTTATGTGAAGATCATGTCATGTAAGAAGCTATGAAAATAAACCATTTCCGTCCTCACTACAGTAGCTCAGTGTGATTTGCTCATGATTTAATTGTTTATGTGATTATAAACTGGTCTAAACACGATCCTGGGTTTATGTAGTCGGAGGTTTCACACTGCTCGACTGTCCCTGGAGTTAACACTGAATCCTGACTCTTCACAGTCTGATGCTTCACACTTTACATTCCTAAACCTTGGATTAAACTTCTTAATTGCTTATTTGCATATTCGTATATCAGTGGTTCTGATTGGATAAATCCGATGTGCGGCCGCTTTAAATAACGGCTCGTCTCACGTTTTCACATCAGAGAGGAAAAAAGTTCTGCTCTGTTTTTTTCTGCACCAGGTTTCGTTATCTTATTTATTTTTTTTTTGCTCTTTTTAAGTTTATGTTTATTCGTAATATCTGATTGATGTTTATTTTCCACTTGCTACAGCGTTCAGTGTATCACCGTCGTACTCGTTGTTGTTACGCTACGTACGTCCTGGTTTTCACCTGATACGAGGCTGAAGCTCTGTTCAGGTTCTGATTGGATTTCTGTTGCTAAGCGACTAGCCGTAACATTATAACACCGCATCTTTTCACACTGTACAGGTTTGTCACCGTGATGTGGAGTTAACACTGTAATAGATTCAGAGCAGAGTAGTTCCTCTACCCGTGAGGTTAAACACAAGGTTTAGGACAACAATAGAACATCTGGAAGCAGAGAAAATGGCCGACGTCCTCCAGCTCCGTTACATCGTAATCATCAAAACATAGAAGAGCTCATACACACTCCAGACAGATGACTGTTTTAATGATGGTAAGTGAATAAACAGGGGCATGGTGGCTTAGTGGTTAACACGTTCTCCTCACACCTCCAGGGTTGGGGGTTCGATTCCCGCCTCCTCCTTGTGTGTGTGGAGTTTGCATGTTCTCCCCGTGCCTCGGGGGTTTCCTCCAGGTACTCCGGTTTCCTCCCCTGGTCCAAAGACATGCATGGTAGGTTGATTGGCATCTCTGGAAAAATTGTCCGTAGTGTGTGATTGTGTGAGTGAATGAGAGTGTGTGTGTGCCCTGTGATGGGTTGGCACTCCGTCCAGGGTGTATCCTGCCTTGATGCCCGATGACGCCTGAGATAGGCACAGGCTCCCCGTGACCCGAGGTAGTTCGGATAAGCGGTAGAAGGTGAATGAATGAATGAAGTGAATAAACAAATAACTAGATGATTTTATCTCCACTCAGAAAGATGAAAGGAGATCAGAGGCAGTAACGAGGCTCACTAGGATTAGAAACTAGGATTCTTTAGAATTTGTCCAAAATTTGTGTCTATCAGGATATAAAAGTAAAGATGGATTCGGAGTCTTTCAGTGGATTTGAAATGAAACGTTCTTTGTGCCAGAGTTTAAACAGAAACAGAGCAAGAAAGCAATTTTCACAACTTTAAAAGAAACTGTCGAAATTTTCCCAGCACATAAATCTGTGTAATTTCGAGTCGTTTCGTTCATTTCGGTCTTTTAGAGCCGCTGCAGCTTGTATCATGGCTGATTGCAGCTTTCACAGCTTCCTGATTGCTCTCTCATTGGCTGTCGGTGGTGTAGCTGTCGGTTCCATGTGCTGCTTTTGGTACCAGCCACCTGAAAAGCCTCCCTGCTGAGTAAGAACCTGGCGTGCTTTGACTTTTCCACATCCCCGCCAAGTAGCGCATATGTCTGCCTGTTTATTCTCTCGCCAAAGCTTGGACCAGTGACTCAGGTAGCAGCATGGCATCATTTTTTTTTTTTTTTGGTCTTATGTATAAAACTCTTACGCAAATCCACATACAAAAGCTCGGGGTCTTTACAGGATTTTACACACATAAGAGAGCTTCAGTCTTCACAGCCTCCAGTAACACACTGGTTTAAAATAAACCTCATTACAGACGGTGGGTCTAAACAGAGTGAACGAGCGAGAACAGGTATTGTACATATAAGAACTCGTTCTCTACATGCTCTAAAAGCTTCGTATTCAAGGTTAATCAACTTGTTATGATCATTAAAACTGTGCGTAATTCATCCGCCTAATGAGCCGAGCAATCCATCAGTTCTTCTCAGAGTGAGTTTAGTGGCCTTAATTTACTGCTGATGCTAGAACACTCGACCCGGTTCACAGCCGGTAGTCCAACACTTCAGGGTGTATACAGTAAAGAACAAATCAGGACCTGTTGTTCTTCATATGTCGAAATATCGTGCGGTCCAACAAAGACATAGTGAGGCTCTACTGTATGTGACATAACACATGGGGATGAGTTTTAGGAAGAGGAGTAGTTTTGATCTAGACATTGGGATGAGTTTTATTTAATAATGTATCATAAAGGGAAGAGATGTAGTCATGACATAACAAAGGGAGGAGATTTATGATCATTTAACTGGAGCTATAAATCCTGGTTACGTCGATGAAGCTGATATTTGGGATGACTTTTTGTTTGTGATGTCACATACTGGGATGAGTTTTAGTAATGATGTAAAAGGAGGAGTTTTGGTCCTGTTTTTGGTTTAATCAGGAACAATTAGGATGAGTTTAGGGAACAATTATGGCGTATCATGTTGATATAAACAAAGGGAGGAGTTTTGCTAACGCTGTAACATGAAGGCAGGACTTTTGGACGCAGATGATATCATGACCTAAGAATCAGATGAGATTTAGTGTGGTTTTATTTGAGCACTATAATGGATAAATCCTAGTTCTGATGATGAAGATGACGATGCTCCTCTATACCTCAGGTGGCATTCAGGATTTTCATGAAAAAACGTCAGGTTCCATGACTGGGAGATTGGGTAATTCCGTAAAGCTCACAGACAGGCCAGCTAACCATTTATGAGGTATAAAAGATTGCAATACAGCCCCAGTGCACTCATAAAAAACGCCCTTCTGTGTTGTATTAGGTCTAATAAATGAAGTTCAGCTATAAAACCTGACATGTCATATAAGACACTGTACCTGCACCTGACACATGGTCCAATTAGAGTGTCTGCCCCTGGCAAAGTCACCAGTTCAGCCCTGGTTTGCACCATGAACGCTTGTGATGTTAGCGTAAATAGCGTACTAAGCCCAGATTTTATATTAATCCAATGTTTCCTCTCTGAAAAGGTAAATAAAGGAATAAAGTGTTTAAGGTGTTGCTCTGCAAAGCAGTACCTTAGGCAGGCAGTTTAGCAGAACATTGAAAACAATCGTTGCTAATCTGGTCTACAAAAAGGTAATGCATTATTATTGGACTTATCCATTACCATAATGAGATTCACACCGTTCTGTTAGCAGCCTCTACTAGCGAGAGTTCGGCCCTCTGAGGGATTAAGGGTGATGTAAGCTCTATAATGCATTACTCAGGTCCTCGCTTACTTAATGAAATAACACCTTGTGGATATTGACACCTCCTCCAAGGCATTGAATCTTCATATATTATTAAACGTCTTGTTTATTAGCACATAAAGAGCCGTATAGGCGTGTATCACCTCCTCGTGTGGCTCGTTGCCATGGGGATGAGGGATTAAGGAGGAAATGAAACATTAATAAAACAATAATATGAACGGAAACTAATCCATATGTGAATCTCAGACAGATTCGTACAGATACAACTGCAAAATAATTCTCTAATTTGCACCAGACAGGTAAGAAATGTTCATTTTAATGGAATTGGGGGGTTCACATTGGCTTAGTGGTTAGCACGTTCGCCTCACACCTCCAGGGTTGGGGGTTCGATTCCCACCTCCGCCTTGTGTGTGTGGAGTTTGCATGTTCTCCCCGTGCCTCGGGGGTTTCCTCCGGGTACTCCGGTTTCCTCCCCCGGTCCAAAGACATGCATGGTAGGTTGATTGGCATCTCTGGAAAATTGTCCGTAGTGTGTTTGTGTGAGTGAATGAGAGTGTGTGTGTGTGTGTGCCCTGTGATGGGTTGGCACTCCGTCCAGGATGTATCCTGCCTTGATGCCCGATGATGCCTGAGATAGGCACAGGCTCCCCGTGACCCGAGGTAGTTCGGATAAGCAGTAGAAGATGAATGAATGATAAAAGTCAAAAGATTTGCAAATGTATGAATATATATATATATAATTGATAATAATTAACTAGACTAGAACATCAACCTGGAACAAATTCGGTCTCCTCAGAGATTTTTTCCGTGCTAACCACTAAGCCACCGTGACCCCCCTGACTTTTATCAGTAAAGTTAATATAAAGTTATATAAATAAATATAAAGTTAAATTATAATAAAGTTATAGTAAATTATATAAAGTTAATTAATAAAGTACATT
>NC_083468.1:996764-1001764 GCF_030014155.1 Tachysurus vachellii | reverse complement strand
ACAGGGCACACACACACACTCTCATTCACTCACACAATCACACACTAGGGACAATTTTCCAGAGATGCCAATCAACCTACCATGCATGTCTTTGGACCGGGGGAGGAAACCGGAGTACCCGGAGGAAACCCCCGAGGCACGGGGAGAACATGCAAACTCCACACACACAAGGTGGAGGCGGGAATCGAAC
The DNA here is from genome assembly GCF_030014155.1 of Tachysurus vachellii. NCBI lineage: Eukaryota > Metazoa > Chordata > Actinopteri > Siluriformes > Bagridae > Tachysurus > Tachysurus vachellii. The sequence goes on along the minus strand of NC_083468.1, from coordinate 1,001,574 downwards.
CCCCAACCCTGGAGGTGTGAGGAGAACGTGCTAACCACTAAGACACCATAATTAAATACTTTTATTTTATAAAATATATTTTTATTATATTTAGCAGGCAGTTATTTCTTAAAAGATTTCATTTACTGAACAAATATTTAATCAATAATTATAATAAAGGAGAATAAATGTATAGATAATGGAGGACCTGTGAGTCGTACAGTAAGCGACAATGTATTTTTCTCCGTCTTTGTATTAATCTGGTCCTGAGTGCGTCTCTGATCTCGCCTTGTTTTTGTTCTTTGTTAGTTTTTGATCCTTCGGTTTAAATGTTGCTCTCGTGGCGTTTATCACTGTCACTTCCTCTAACAGATATGTGCTTAGATTTCATTCTGCTTCAGCAGGTGAGTCGCTTTGAATAAAAGCTTTTGTCGAGTGAATAAATGTGAATGTAAACAACGATAAATTTTTCACTTCTGGCAGAACGAAAGCAAACGAACACAAAACTTCTTCCAGTCAGTGAGTTTCCAGCTACACAAAAGGCCTTGACTTGGTTTTGATGCTGCAATTCATATTTTACAATTTATAACACACTGCTTGCGGGAATGTGTGTGTGTGTGTGTGTGTGTGTGTGTGTGTGTGTGTGTGTTTTCTTGTGTGTGCGGATTTACGTCGGGGTGGATTTGCTGCTCGGCTTCTCCCGATTTTCCTACGTTTGGAATAAACAAGAGCCCGTGTTAAGAAGCCAGACCTGCTCAGTGTGGCGGAAACGTGCTTCATGATCCCACAAGGTGAAAAAACGATCCTCAGGAAATAAAATATTGGCGCCCTGAAGATTAAAAAAAAATTGCAGGATTATTTACCAGCTTCTTTTTTTTTTAATGCCTTTTTTAATTATTGCTGAAAATGCATCTGTAGGGAAACACTTGTTCTCTCCAGGCACACACACACACACACACACACAGACACACACACGCACGTTATCAGGGAACGGTGTGAGGCTAAAGCCCTGAGAGATACAGCTTTAATGTGAGCTGTTCACCTGTCTGAGGAGATCAGGCGGTACTCTGAATATGTTCAGGGAGATTAGATTAAAAATATCACGGCTCTGAACACGAGCAGGAAGCCGGAGCCGTGATAACGGATCCGGAGTCGGCGTTCTCGGGTGAACAGCAGAAGTGGCAGATATGACATTTTAAAAAAAAGAAGGTGAAGAAAAGATAAACAGCAAGTCACTCAGTTAAAGTGAGCCACAAAATGTGTTTTTTCTGTTGTTACAGAAACAAATAAAGATGCGTTTGTAGATCGGTTTCTGCGTAAAGTCGTACGACTCCGACGGGAGGTGGGGGGTGGGGGGGGTGAGATGGAGCAGACTCACTCACACTCGGTGGAACATAATTTGTATAAAATCGAGTTACGTTTCTCTTCAGACGTCCCAGAGAACTTGCGGTTTAGAGAAGGAGCGAGCAAGCGACGTGAGCCTGTTGCTTGGTTCAGTATGAACACAGAGCGAGTAATTAACACTATTACATTGAGATGTTTTCTTTTTTAATGAACACGGGACACTGTGTTTACTCGATCAGGCTATAATGAGCAATTAAAAATTCACAGAATCTAAAGCAATTCTCAAGAATGAAACAGGATAGACGATGAAAAGGAACTAATTTGGTGTCATAGCGGCTTCGTCTGAGCAGATTGTATCTCGTGTAAAGTGTAAAGCTGATAGAGAACGAGACGCCGACGGTACGAATCAGGACGCCGTCTGATGCTCGGCTGCTTCTTCCCTGCATCTTGCTTTTACTCTACTTCTTACCTCACAGTGGACTTTGGTATCTTTCTGAATGACGGTGACTGATTGATGTCTCCATGGTAACCTCGTCCACCGGATCTGGGATCTAAACTCGGGATTATGATGCTGATTCATGGATCCCATCCCTCAGAAATTGGCTAAATTGCGGCGCCCCATAAGCCTGAGTCACTCATTCTTCATGATCAGCTGTATTTCTCTTCTCTTGTGTTCGGGTCTCACCCCGTCTCCACAGCAAGCCTTTTATCTCCCTAATTGTCCCTGAGTTACGCCCTTCCATGTTTTTCCCCTCTGTTCTGCGGGGGACCAATTACAGCCCATTACTGGCCTGAGCAAGAAAAGGCTGGCCAAGGACACGAGAGCCATGGCACTGATTTAGACAGAGAGACTTCAGAACACACTTCACTGTGGTTTTCATCATTATCATCATCTATCTCTCTTTGTATCATTCTCTCTCTGTCTTTCTCTCAGTTCCTCACTCCCGCTCTCTCTGTAGTCGAGACTACAGGTGGACGATGAAGGTTCACTGAAGGAACCGGATGATCAGAGTTTTATCTGGCATGCGAGAATCACTCTGTGGTTCTTTAGTGGAGTGAGAACCAGCTCATCACATCCCACTAGGTTCTGAGAGCTTCTGATCTGCATCAGGCTGGAGACCTGCTAGCTATTTAGGTTTTATAGACACAGACACAGATGTTCAGCAACCGTTCTCCTGAAGTTCCCTACTGTATAGTTTCTAGAACCAGGAGGTTTGTTGTTAATTGACAGAGCTTTACAGGTTTTTCCCTGCGTGTCTGTGTGAAACATCAGCCAGAACATGTGGAGTTCACCGTAAGCGATGGCTCTTTACTCATCATTTGTTCTAAATACAGCTTCATTCTGTGCTCCTTCAGCTGAAATGGAGCTGCGTTTGCTGGTTTGTTGGTTTCCACATCAGTGCTGGTACATTTATCTGAGCTGAACGTGGTGTGCTTTAATTACCCCCTGCTCTTAAAAACAGCGAGATCATCCAGGTCGCTCCTGGTGTAGTGAACCTCATATCAACGTTCATACACACCATCGACTGCTGCTCCTGAACCTGTTCTCAGAGGTGGAGTCATCTCAGCACTCCAGAGTCTCTGGATCTAACCCTGAGCTCAAGTCTCTGTCTGTGAGCAGCTTCTCCTCTGAATTGTCAGAACGTTTACCAAAGAAATAAAAGTTTTTGTTACAAGAACTCTTCAGAGGTTTTCACAGAGATTTAGGAGAAATTTTCCTCAATATTATCTTGAAACTGTTTTTCTAACCATCACAGTTCCTGGAGACTTTAGTAGAATTTTAGACGACTGGAGCAGAATTCGGCTCTGAGAGAATAAATGAGTGTCTGCCAGTCAGAGCCATGGTGTCTTTGCAAGATGGCATTTGGCAGATCAAGATCAAGGCTAGACGAGAGGAAGCGTGTGTGTGTGTGTGTGTGTGTGTGTGTGTGTGTGTGTGTGTTTAAGGGCATGAGAGGACTCTGGAGGCCCCTGGTCAGAGTCTGGCCTTATGTTATTTTTATTCCTCCATCAATCATGTCATCAGCTTTAATCAGGCCTGAGAGACTGGAGGAGGATTTTCTGCTGAATTGAGACTGACGTGAAATGACATTGACAATGACAAGAACGTTGGTGGTGAAGATGCTGCTGCTCTATTTTACTTGGAGATGACATGACAAGTAGCATTCACACACACACACACACACACACACACACACACACACACACACACACACACACACACACTCTTTCCTTGACGCTTTGATAGGGGCACAATTATTTCAGATAAAAGCGTTTTCACTAAAATCAGCCTTCAACATTCCAATAATGTAACCAGAAATAGAGGATGTGTGAGAAAGATGTGACCACTATGTTATTATCCTGTTATTACCCTGTTACCCTGTTACCACCCTGTAATTACCCTGTTACCCTGTTACCACCCTGTTATTATCCTGTTACCACCCTGTTACCACCCTGTTACCACCCTGTTACCACCCTGTTACCCTGTTACCACCCTGTTATTATCCTGTTACCACCCTGTTATTATCTTGTTATTACCCTGTTACCACCCTTTTACCACCCTGTTATCCTGTTATTACCCTTTACCACCCTGTTATTATCCTGTTTTTTCCCTGTTACCACCCTGTTAATATCTTGTAATTACCATGTTACCACCCTGTTACCACCCTGTTATTATCCTGTTATTACCCTTTACCACCCTGTTACCACCCTTTTACCACCCTGTTATTATCCTGTGGTTATCCTGTGGTTACCCTGTTACCACCCTGTTATTATTCTGTTATTACCCTTTACCACCCTGTTATCACCCTGTTATTATCCTGTTATTACCCTTTACCACCCTGTTACCCTGTTACCACCCTGTTATTATCCTGTGGTTACCCTGTTACCACCCTGTTATTATTCTGTTATTACCCTTTACCACCCCTGTTATTACCCTTTTACCACCCTGTTACCCTGTTACCACCCTGTTATTACCCTTTTACCACCCTGTTACCCTGTTACTACCATCTTTCCACCCTGTTACCCATTACCAGTGTTACCACACAGTTATTACCCTGTTACCACCCTGTGACCCCGTTAACACTCTGTAACCACTCTGATATTACCCATTACCACACTGTTACCACCCTGTGACCATTTCATCACCATGTTATTACCCTGTTATTACTGCTATTACCCTGTTACCACCATTTCACCAACCTGTCATTACCCTGTTATTACCCTGTTACCACCCTGCACCACAGTTACCCTTTCTTTACTGAGATCAGATCAGACGTGTTTGTAAATCAGACAGTAAAATACTCAGTGACTCAGTTCACATCTTTCTGTTAGAGACGATGTTTTAACAGCGTGTGGATTAGTGTGAAGCTTCAGAGGTGAAAATGTCAGAGCGGCTGCTGGGATTTAAAACAGATACAGCGGCGTGGGCGAGTCAGATGATGATTTATTTCAAAATGTCATATTTATGTCTTTCATTTTGACCTCT
>NC_083468.1:974264-991764 GCF_030014155.1 Tachysurus vachellii | reverse complement strand
ACTTATTAATGTAATTCTAATAAAATAAACTTCAGCTTAATAAAAATAATATTAATATTAAATTAAACATTATAAAAATGCCAGCCTCTTCTTACCCATCCAGTGTGCAGTAATGAAACAGATCAATAAACTTATTCATTAAGATAAATATTACCTTACTGTGTATGTTTACTCCACGGTGGGAGTTTAGCATAGTTTGGATGAATAGGATTATTTTCTAGCAGAAATATTTGCTCTTTTAACGTTGACGAGGTGAACAGCTCGACACTGTCCGTGTAGCCGGGCGGGTTAGCTAGCTAGTTCAGCTGATGCGGTTTGTTGACGACTTTTATGTCACTTTTAAGTTATAAAAGATCTTTTATAGTTGTTGCGCTCGATGTCCTGGAGTTCAGCGTCTTCACTGCTGCAATCCTCTCTCTGGCTTTTGGAAATCGATGCACTTTAATTTCTGAAATCCAGTTTGTTTCTGACCCGAGGAGAAAATCCAATATCTAAACAATGCTATCCTAATTTTAATTTGGGAAACACAACTTTAATTAAGGTGCATGGTGTCTTAGTGCCTCCAGGGTTGGGGGTTCAATTCCCACCTCCACCTTGTGTGTGTGGAGTTTGCATGTTCTCCTCGTGCCTCGGGGGTTTCCTCTGGGTACTCCGGTTTCCTCCCCCGGTCCAAAGACACGCATGGTAGGTTGATTGGCATCTCTGGAAAATTGTCCCTAGTGTGTGATTGCGTGAGTGAATGAGAGTGTGTGTGTGTGCCCTGTGATGGGTTGGCACTCCGTCCAGGGTGTATCCTGCCTTGATGCCCGATGACGCCTGAGATAGGCACAGGCTCCCCGTGACCCGAGGTAGTTCAGATAAGAGGTAGAAGATGAATGAATGAATGAATGAATGGTCAGATGAGTCGATCCGATGGAGAAATGGATGTGATCCCATTGGCCAGCAGCGGGCAGCCACTAGAGGGCCTCGGAGACAATTTGGCTTATGACTAAGCAACAGAGAGCACAAAATACACACAAATAAAAAACAACATGGTCAGAAACGTCAAAGACGAAGATTTATCTGATGATTTCAAAACAATGTGAATTTCTTGTCCTCATGCCATCACTGCAGTGTGTTTTAAAATTGTACCTCATTTAAGAGCAAAACTGTTTATTCATCTATAAAGAGAATGAAGAACCCTAACCCTGTTTCCTTGTTCCACATCAAATCGTATTTTGGAACCTAAGAATCTTTACTTATCTGTTGTACAAATAAAGAATGTATTATTTTTTCTTTTTTTGTGTGTGTGTATAGTAACTGGTCTACAAACTCCTAATTACTGCTCAGTATTTTCTACTTTACATCTAGAACCTGTGCAGAGTCCTAAAGAGATCAGAGTTTATTCGTTCTTCAGAAATCAGCTTTAAGCGTTTCTTAGCTTCCAAAATTAGGTCTGACCCAGAACCCTTTCTCACAGACATGCAGAACATTTAAGAAGACGTTCAGCAGAACCTACAAGAGCTCTAGATTCGAACATTTTAAGAGATAGATTCTGGATTTCAAAGGGTTCAATTATTATTATTATTATTATTATTATTATTATTATTATTATTAGGGTTCAAGTGCGAAGCGCTGGAAACCTATTGTTTTTGCTAGGATTTTTATTATTATTATTATTATTATTATTATTATTATTGTTGTTGTTATTATTATTATTATTATTATTATTATTGTTGTTGTTGTTGTTGTTGTTGTTGTTGTGGTTGTTGTTTTTGCTTTGAATGATCTATGAACAACGTCTTTTCCCATCAGAAAGACTTCCTATAAGGAGCTAAGAAACCTCGACAATACAGTGAACTGAAGCCTTACTATCAACTGCCAAGAAGGAGAAAGAACCAGAATGAAAACTCTGCATTTCTTCCAAGGGTTCATTAGATAATGAAGGGTTCTTAGCTTCTAAAACATTTTCTCACGGAATCTCTTTCTCTTTCTTTCTTTTATTTGTTTTATTCTCTTTTTTTGCTAGAACGAGGAGTTTTTTGAGGTTCTTAAAGGTTTGAATTGTTTCTGTTTTAAATTGAATGCACAAACTCAACAGACATTTATGAGATCTGATGAGAAAACTAAACTAATAAAGAAAAAGTGGAATAAATTTAGTGTGAAAGTGAAAGGTGTGTGAAGATGCAAACCGAATCCTCCAAGGACCACGACATGAAAGTCCGAGCCAGGATTTAATTATCTCAGAAACGAGCAAAAAGTCCCTTCGCTCAGCTTTTGGCTGCTTTCACCGGAGTGAACTCTCCTGCTGTGACGGCGTTCGCTTACAGGCCGCGTCAATCGAGCATTTACATGTGGTTGCCATAACAACAATAAAACATCACATCGAGGTCTGACTTGTGTCAGAATCCAAAACGGAACGCTTTAGAAGTTATCGTAAGCATCGAGGTCGTTAAGAAGCGGCGTGTGGTGAGCTGCTCTGTCCGGGTGACGACCGTCACGTCATCATTGTCTCCTAACTTTAAGGATGGAAATAAACACCGTGGCTTCTTTTACCAGTGAAATACCGACAGAATGGGTGGCCGTGTCGCATCACCTCACGTTTATCTGTTGAGTTTAACGACTGCTACATCTATATCGCTTCATTTCTCATTTCATATCTGACAAGCGATGCAGTGAAGTGGAGGGATTTTGCCAGAGGAGGCTGCCAGGATTTCGTCTACATCAAAGCTGGAGTCATCACAGCGAACGTGAGATCCCACGGGAGGTGCTGCGGGTGTGCGTGCGAGCGAGCGGAAATAAAAAGGAGTGACGGGTGAAACGATGGAGTGAAGGTGAGCTCCAACGATGCTGACGTGAGCCTGAGGTATTTGAATAAAAGAAGTTCACGACCGTGTTGAAGGTGAAGGAAGTCGCTTTCAGCTTCTGATTGGTCGGAAGGTTTTCTGTCAGTAGCGCAGAAATAACATACCCTTTCTAATAAGGTCTGGTTTCTATAGCAACATCGCATGAACGTGTACAGCGCACGCTCTGACGACGATAAACTACAAATCGTTGGAATGTGTGTGTGTTTGTGTCTGATGTGTGGAAGGAGTCTCCAGCGTCAGATCTCTGTAACAGTCAGACGTGAAACTGTGAAGTTTTACACAAGTTGCATTTTGTTTAAGAGACAATAAAGAGACTCCGGTGAGGTTAAGACTGTTTATAGCTGCTATAATTTAAGCGAGAACAAATTCTCCATAACATTAAATAGATAAAGTGCATTGTGTTGTTCTTTAATAAATAAAAACACATATAGTCTCTGTTACTTTTGCTGTTCAGGGAAAATAATCCACTCTGGTGTTAAACTGAACAAAAAGATAAATAACATCAGCGCTGATGATGGAAGAGGTGTGAATGCAGGAAAAAGAGCTTTCTTCTTCTTCTTCTTCTTCTTCTTCTTCTTCTTCTTCTTCTTCTTCTTCTTTTTCTTCTTATCCTTCTCCTCTTTTTTTTTTGTAACGCCAACACAGATGAACGCTGGATTCCATCAGGATGATGAGTCATATAATGAGTCTTTACCCAACCAGAGTACATTTGGTTTGTTATCAATAAGTTACTTCATCTATATTAATGACGCATGCATAGTTTATCAGCAGGTGTTCGTTATTAATAATTGATAATAACTCATCTGTTTATGGTTTATGAGCATGTTGAAGGTTATTACAGCTCTTATGAGGTTCACATCCTCAGTGTCAGGTGTTGTAAAGAACACATGATGGTGATGGTAGATGATGATGGATTGATGTTCTTCATGCGTTCCTGAGTTCACTGTGAGGCTCAAGGCTCTGTGTCAGACTCACACAAGACTTAATGTAGAGTATATAAGAGCCTACGAGCCATAAAACACTAAATGAACTTCCTACAGCAGCGTCCTGAAGACTTTTATTCCTATTATGTCTGTGAAACGACTTCCTGTTGTCACTTACGCTATAGCAGCTATAAACACTCGCTCCCTCACCAGCTGATTATTCGCTCAGCATCATCATCGGAATACAAACATTTTTTATCCGTACATGCAGAGCTGTTGCTATAGAAACTATAACGTATTAATTATGTCCTCCGGCGTGTCCACATGCTGCTTTAAACACGTCAGTAAACATTTCGGTCTCTCCGTCAAAAGCAAGTTATAATATTGCGAGAATTTACATTTCCAAATAATCTATTGTTTAAATATTAAAGCTTTTTCCTTAACAACATTGTTTTGTAAATGTTATCTGTCTATAAACTGTTTTGTATCTTAAACCAAAAATATATATATACATAAATATATAATATATTTTTTCTGGTATTAGATATAATAGTAGATGACTGTAGATATATAAACAGTATATAGGTCTAATAAAAAAAATCTATAAAGGTGCAGAAGAATAAAAAAAATCTCAGAGAATCGATAAATTCTGTGTAAATCATACAAATAGCTGCGAAAGCACCAGATTACAAGACACATGAACTGAAACTGTTCGTCAGGATGCAGCGGCACTTTCCCGACCCCTCCCTCCAAACCAGCCACAATTCATTCATCTGCACTGTTTTAGTCTTTCGCTCCTTTGGATTCGTCCCAATACAGGACATGACATGTCCCCGAGGACCAAAGTCAACGCTAAAGTCTTCTCCGATCGCCTAATTAGCGTCTTCTCTTCAATATATCATCCTCCAGAGGATCGGAGGAGAAGAAGAAAGAGAAGAATGAAAAAAAAAAGAAAAAAAAAAGGATTTAATGAATCGCTACTCATTGAGCTGTAGAAGGAAAAGAAAGAAGAAAAATATTCACTCTGTATGTAACCTTGTCTCTGTTCCAGGAGAACAAGCGCATATATCCACACACACACACACACACACACACACACACACACACACGCACACACACAAATTCACAGTCCGGATAAAATCAGGATGGAAAAGTTAAGCCGCTGATCTGTGATCAGATCTCCAGGAGATCAGGATCATTCCACAACATCTCAGAGATGAATGGAATCCACCATCATCATCATCATCATCATCATCATCATCATCATCATGATCATCATCGTCATGCACGCAGTCAGTGTGTGTGTGTGTGTGTGTGTGTGTGTGTGTGTGTGTGTGTGTGTGTGAGTGTGTGTCCCAAAAAAAATACCCAGACATAGATCTGGAATGCAGAGTACGCAATTAAAAAAGAAAGAAACAAACAAACAAACAAAAAAACAGAAAATAAAGAATCATTAAATCTGCACTGACCTGCTGTTGAGGCTGAAATCAGGCAGGAAGAGAAGGATGCAGACGGCGCCCAGGAATTTCATCTCTCGCTCTTTTGCTCTCCGTGTGCTCTGTGTGTTTCTTATCGTTCTGTTCTGTTCTCCTCGCTCTCTCCGTCTCCTTCCCTCCTCCCTCTCTCTGCTCTCTCGCTTTCTCTCACTTGCGTGCTCTCAGCGCAGGCGCTGTACAGCTTTAAGCAGTGTGTGTGTGTGTGTGTGTGTGTGTGTGTGAGAGAGAGAGAGAGAGAGAGAGAGAGAGGGAGAGAGAGAGGTGTTGCAGGTTTAAATAACAGTAAAAGCGAGACACTGGATCTCACAGACACACAGACTGAGATGGACAGAGAGGAGGAATGATGAATGATGTCATCATCAATGCAGCTGCTATCAGCTCTAATGGTTTAAGAAGCTCCTCTTGGACCTCTTTAAACTCAACTGATCCACAAGGGGGCGCTACGATACTCAAGTAGCCTTTATTTGTTTGAACAGCTGAAAGATTGCTTTATTTCTCACGTTTCTCATTTTTTCAGTCATGCTGTTTATATTTTATAGAAAAGATTTTGGTTCCTTTTGACACTTATGTTATAGCAGCTAGGAACGGTCTTACACTCACCAGCCGAACTTTACTCTCTATCCTCGTCATGTTACCATAGAAACCACAACGAAATGTAAACTCTGTGCTGAAGATGTGCTTCCAGTTTTCCCTTCGACTGGTACACAGAGCTCACGCTGGAGACTCCTTCACCATGTGTTATGTACAGAAACACATTTTCCCTTGATTTATTCTTTAACCTGTTTATGTAGAGCGTTTCTCTGCACACGTCTCTTCGATATAATACCATCATGTTCATTTCTCATCACGTTTCTCACTTCTTCTCTTACAAGGTTTGTTCGATTATCACCAAATCTGGATCACAGCACCATGAGATGAACCTCAACAGAGCTCCTGTCTTGGATATTTGATATGTGTGAAGCTTCATCCATAACATACAAATGAATTTCACAGGAAGTGAAGCGAAATCTCAGCTCTGGCTTGAAAGACTGCCATCAGTTTTTGTTTAGCTTGTCAAGAACAAGCTCTGATGTTTGGTCTTCTTCAGTCTTGGGTTTTATGTTGGAGACCCAAAAAGTGCTTGGCCCCTTAATCGCTGCTAGCAGCTACATTCACTTTATTTATCACCTTTTTCTTCCTTGTCAAGTATCCTTTAGGCTTCTATGTGAAGCCCTATAGCAGACATGTTAAAAAAGATTCCAAGTAGATTCTTTTTAAGAAGGAGAGCCAGTAACAACCCAAAGAAAACCTTTTGGATAAATTCTTTTTCTTTCAGTTTACAGGTATTTGTTGAGGAAAATGTCATCATATTTCATCAGTTTCTCTGTCTGAGTGAAACTCCAGGGGTTCTGGCTAGTTGTGTGCCCTTGTTTTATTTTTATTTTTTCTATGGAAATGTTTTTGTTTTGTTTTTTTCTGAAATGCTATCCGCCGTCCGTGATGTCGGAACTGATGCTCGGGTGAGTCAACAGAGACCGCGGAGAGATTCAGGACGTGTCTGAGAACAGCCAGACTTATTATACACGTCTCTACATTGATATAATAGAATTGAAATTGGAGTGCGGTGGAGAGCCTTGCTCGGTGAGCCTCGCTCGGAGAACACGGCAGACTCGAGGTTGGGTTGATTGTGATTGTGGATACAAAGAAAACATAATGAAAGTAAACTAACAGACGTCTCTGTTCCTGAAACATGTGGAGTTGATGGTAAACATCATTCATAACCCTACGAGAACCCTCGTCTCTTCAGTCTGCCTCTTTTATGTGACCCGTAGCTTTAATTAAAGTTCGTTCATTTATTCATTCATCTTCTACCGCTTATCTGAACTACCTCGGGTCACGGGGAGCCTGTGCCTATCTCAGGCGTCATCGGGCATCAAGGCAGGATACACCCTGGACGGAGTGCCAACCCATCACAGGGCACACACACACACACACACACTCACACACTACGGACAATTTTCCAGAGATGCCAATCAACCTACTATGCATGTCTTTGGACCGGGGGAGGAAACCGGAGTACCCGGAGGAAACCCCCGAGGCACGGGGAGAACATGCAAACTCCACACACTCAAGGAGGAGGCGGGATTCGAACCCACAACCCTGGAGGTGTGAGGCAAACGTGCTAACCACTAAGCCATTGTGCACATTAATTAAAGTTGTGTTTCCCAAATTAAAATTAGGATAGCATTGTTTAGATATTGGATTTTCTCCTTGGGTCAGAAACGAACTGGATTTCAGAAATTAAAGTGCATCGATTTCCAAAAGTCAGAGAGAGGATTGCAGCAGTGAAGACGCTGAACTCCAGGACATCGAGCGCAACAACTATAAAATATCTTTTATAACTTAAAAGTGACATAAAAGTCGTCAACAAACCGCATCAGCTGAACTAGCTAGCTAACCCGCCCGGCTACACGGACAGTGTCAACGTTAAAAGAGCAAATATTTCTGCTAGAAAATAATCCTATTCATCCAAACTATGCTAAACTCCCACCGTGGAGTAAACATACACAGTAAGGTAATATTTATCTTAATGAATAAGTTTATTGATCTGTTTCATTACTGCACACTGGATGGGTAAGAAGAGGCTGGCATTTTTATAATGTTTAATTTAATATTAATATTATTTTTATTAAGCTGAAGTTTATTTTATTAGAATTACATTAATAATTTATTTTAGGGTCCAGACGTCTGAGACCGTTATCAAAAAGGTATTTTTCTGCATTCTTCTGTAAAATAATACTAACTGTTTTATTCATTCATCCATTCATCTTCTACCGCTTATCCGAACTACCTCGGGTCACGGGGAGCCTGTGCCTATCTCAGGCATCATCGGGCATTAAGGCAGGATACACCATGGACGGAGTGCCAACCCATCGCAGGGCACACACACACTCTCATTCACTCACGCAATCACACACTACGGACAATTTTCCAGAGATGCCAATCAACCTACCATGCATGTCTTTGGACCGGGGGAGGAAACCGGAGTACCCGGAGGAAACCCCCGAGGCACGGGGAGAAATCGAACCCCGACCCTGGAGGTGTGAGGAGAACGTGCTAACCGCTAAGCCACCGTGCCCCCCTAACTGTTTTATAATAAATAAAAGTGTGAACTTTATATAGTGGAATAGAAATAGTGTAGAATTCAGAGTCTTCAATATCTATTTTAATAAATATATTCATGAATGTGAAGGAATCATATATGTAAAAATAAACAAACAAACAAATAAATAAACCTGTGGTCATATTCTGTGTATATTTAAAGCTAAAAATATTATTTTTATTTCACGTCTTATTTCAACTCATTAATAAATCAAACCAAACCAGGTCCATATTGTAAGTTGAGGAAACTATAAAAATATAATTAAACAACTGAGGAACTCTTCAGACCTAAAGGATTTAACCCTTCGCTGTGGTGATTATTCTGATTTATATCCTGTGTCTCCTCACTGAAGCTGATCTGTGACTTTACTCCTGTTGTGGTGTTTAATTAACTAATTAAACACATGATAATAAATTGAATAACCATCATTTCTCCTCACTTTCGCCTGCTGGTGTCTTTAATAACGGCTCGGTGCCACCTGTAGGCTGAGGGCAGGATTACACACAACCTCGACGCTCTACATCATGGCTTTTATTTCCCAATTTAACTTTAATGTAAACAAAGAAATAAAAATCTTAGAATTTTTTTTTTTTAATCTTAAATTTTTTTAGCATTTTAACTCAACTTTAAAGATTTAGACAGAAAAATAGATATAAAATAATAAACATTAAGAATCATTATAAAATAGGCCAAAAGTACAATTATTTTGTTCCATACTTTTATGTAGATTTTTTTTATGTAGATTTTTTGTAGATGCAAAAGTTTTTTTTTTTTAAGTGCTAATGTCATTATTTATTCTTTTTAACACAATATAACATTTATTAAGTAGAGCATTTTGTTCTTTTTGTCTTTCATATCTCATTTTTATAATCCACTAACTCAATTATTACTCATTTTTCTGGCCTAGAATTCTCTCTCACTCACTCATTCATCTTCTACCGCTTATCCGAACTACCTCAGGTCACGGGGAGCCTGTGCCTATCTCAGGCGTCATCGGGCATCAAGGCAGGATACACCCTGGACGGAGTGCCAACCCATCGCAGGGCACACACACTCTCATGCACTCACACAATCACACACTACGGACAATTTTCCAGAGATGCCAATCAACCTACCATGCATGTCTTTGGACCGGGGGAGGAAACCGGAGTACCCGGAGGAAACCCCCGAGGCACGGGGAGAACATGCAAACTCCACACACACAAGGTAGAGGCGGGAATCGAACCCCCAACCCTGGAGGTGTGAGGTGAACATGCTAACCACTAAGCCACCGTGCTCCCTATTAAATTATTGACACGGTCACAAAGCAGCTTTACAGAAAAATTATAAATTAATTTAAAATAGATTCATTTCTAAGAGGTAACAACCACAGCGATCCCATGTAGACCATCTTCAGCAGCAGTGAACACCTCATAGTGAGGAGACTGTGACCAGAATCAGGGTCAGGCTGGTCCAGTGGTCCAAAGCGGTCGAGAGAGAGAGAGAGAGAGAGAGAGAGAGAGAGAGAGAGAGAGAGAGAGAGAGAGAGAGACATTTATGGCTGGTGATCAAACCAGTGATCCTCTTAATCATCATCCAGTTATCTGATGGTGCTCATGGTGTGTTATTCATTTTTCTGGTAGAACCTGCATTTTCTATTTGTGATAGCGAATCCTGAGTGTTGAGTGATGCGTGTTGAGTGTCTGATCTTGTTCTTACTTATCTGCCTAAAGTTCTGACCTTGGAGTGACATTGATGCTAGCTTGGTCATTTTCTCGCCTAACTGCACAAGAAGCCTTTATCTTTCTCTTCAGCCTGGGAGTCCTTGTCCAGGTGCTGGCCTTATTATTTATTTATTTATTTATTTATTTATTTTGACCATTTAATTTTGTTCAGCATTTTCTACTAACACAGCTCTGGATCTGTTCTGAAGCGCCTCAAAATAATGGCGAACATAGGAAGTGCAGATTAAATTAAGTTCAGTAGCTGACTTTGAAAGGCGGCGAGCGTGTTTCCTGGATCCTGCCGTGACATCTGTTCTCATAGCAATTTTCCTCCTGTGACTCTGAGCGCTTATGCATTGTTAATAATATTGCAAGGTTCTTATGATAGTTGTGTCCTCATTTTTCTCTTCAGGACATAAAATAAACGTAGTGTGAATAGATGAACAGATGAACAGATGAAGAGAGGAACAGATGCCTCAACCTCTCTGAAGGACATTATTCTTTCCCAGGCACTGATCTCTCATTCCCGCTCTCTCTCGCTCACCCACTCCTTTTGTCTACAAAGGGAATAAGAGATGTAGACGAATGGCACGGCAGCGTAGCGAGGAGCCAGGAGGTCATCCGGTCCTCGGAGCCATGCGATCGGAACGCAAGACGTGATTGCAAAAGAGATGGACTACACAAGACAGGGAGTGATGCAATAAATGCATGATAAATGTATTCCATTTTCACATTTTAAAGTCAAGTGATTGTCGATTTTTCTATTCTATTTGTAAATTTAGCACTCGGCTTGATGGTGAATGTGATCACAACACTAACACTAATCTGTCTCAATCAAACATCAAACCATCTGGAGTGAAGCAGATTCCAGTCAGCTTGAGACTGGTGTCAGGATTCACACATCTACACTCACTTTAACACCTACACTGTAGTGTTTAACCTTCTCTCAGCGCCATAACTTAATTTATCAGAATCAAGGAGAATCCCTGAAAGTCACACCAGCTTTACACCAGTTACAAATCTATACTATATTAGACTATACTAGACTAGACTAGACTAGATTATACTAGACTATAATAGACTAGACTAGACTAGACTAGATTATACTATACTATACTATACTAGACTATACTATACTATACTATACTACACTACACTACACTATACTATACTACACTACACTACACTACACTACACTATACTATACTACACTACACTACACTACACTACACTACACTACACTATACTATACTACACTACACTACACTACACTATATTATACTACACTACACTACACTACACTATACTATACTACACTACACTACACTATACTATACTACACTACACTACACTACACTACACTATACTATACTACACTACACTACACTACACTACACTACACTACACTATACTATACTACACTACACTACACTACACTATATTATACTACACTACACTACACTATACTACACTACACTACACTACACTATACTATACTACACTACACTACACTATACTACACTATATTATACTATACTACACTACACTACACTACACTATATTATACTACACTACACTATACTACACTACACTATACTACACTATATTATACTATACTACACTACACTACACTACACTATATTATACTACACTACACTATACTACACTACACTATACTACACTATATTATACTATACTACACTACACTACACTACACTATATTATACTACACTACACTATACTACACTACACTATACTACATTACACTATACTACAGTATATTATACTACACTGTACTACACTACACTATACTACACTACACTTCACCATATTATACTACACTATACTACACTACACTACACTACACTATATTATACTACACTACACTATACTACACTACACTATACTACACTATATTATACTATAATACACTACACTATACTACACTACACTTCACCATATTATACTACACTATACTACACTACACTACACTATACTATACCTTATTATACTACACTATACTATACTATACTACACTACACTATACTACACTATATTATACTATACTACACTACACTATACTACACTATATTATACTATACTACACTACACTATACTACACTATATTATACTATACTACACTACACTATACTACACTATATTATACTATACTACACTACACTATACTACACTATATTATACTATACTATACTACACTACACTACACTACACTATACTACACTATATTATACTATACTACACTACACTACACTACACTACACTATATTATACTATGCTGCATGTCACATTTCAATTCTCATGACATGTGTCACCTCCACACCAGCAGGGTTCCGGGTGTGAACTCAGAATTTTTGGACTCTTTAAAGGATTTAAGGTTTGGATTGTGTTAAATAATTCCTTAGTCTGTTGACTCAAGGACACTGAACAAAACATCTACACTACAGTTCACTCTGCTGAAACCTTCTACAGGTGAATGAAGAGCATTTCTGTATCACAGCATGGTCCAGAGTCTGTTGTTCCAATTAGTTTCATTTATTCATGAAAAAAACTTCACACATATGAACTGTTTAGAATTGGATTCAATGTGGAAAGTCTGAGAAACAAGTTACTTCCTGTTCTCACTTAAAGTGTTAAAGTTGAAGCTCGTACACGTCCCTGTGAGCGAGCTGTTGCTATAGAAACAATAATATATAAGATGCTGCTGATATGTAATACTAATAATGGACCTTTAGTTTATCTTCAGTTATACTACAAAAGCTGCAAACACACTTCTCAGAGTCTTGCAGAAAGAATTAGAACAAACTTTTAAAACTGCTCTAACCTTCAGCACTAAATAAACACATTTGAACATATACTGTACATGGCAGAAGATCTGGACCCATTCCTCTGATTTTAGTGCATTAGTATGCAGTTACACTTACCCCAGGTCTGCTGTGCTATAATTTCACAAAAACACACTTCCAGTCATTAACCTACACACGTCTAACTGCGTCTTCTCTCGCACGGCGTCCATTAGCGCTCTCCTTGTGCTTACGTGCTAAAATGCAGCAGCAAGCTTCGGCTAGATAAACTGCGACAACAACAACAATGCTACAGACAATAGCAAACGTACATAATTGATCGCTGATTTATTCATAGTGTTTCGTGTTTTATTTGCTCATCAGCTACTGCCTTATTATCACTTCTTGAGAGACGAAGGCCTGCAGCCAGGCATGTCCGGTCCTTCTTCCTTCAACATTTAAAGCAATTATTTTCAGCTGCAGAAAAGCAAATGGATATTGAAAATAGAGGGTTTTCAGCATCAAAGGTTTTCTTGTAGACAAAATAATTGGTGTTACACCGCTGATTTAAAAAGAAAGTTTACGTGCCAAAGAACGTGTTAAAATGCCAACAAAAATTAACTGAAATTGCGATTAAAACATTCTACAGAATGGATCTTCACGTATTCTTCGTTAGAGTGTTGGATAACTGATGACATCTACGAGGGTTAAGTGATGAAGAAAAGCATCTTAACGAGTTTATAAGCTGCTGCACATAAACATATTGTGAACGTGAAGTCAAAGAAGAACCGGGTTTGATTATTGAATATTTTATACAAAGAGAAAAAAAAAGATGCAGGTTATATGTGAGACATGTGAACTAAATATATCGAGAGTTTGACGGTGGAGAGTTTAGGATTTTAGTAAAACCAATGCAATGCTAATCTGGATTGTGATGGCCACGCCTCATATGTAGTGACCAATCACAGCTCAGTCATGTTGCGTAAGTATTCGTAACTTCATAAAAAAAAATCTAGCTACTTCCTGTTCTAAATTATATATGTTATAGGGGTTATAAACACTTATTCACAGATAATCTTTTACCTTTCTTTTCCAATGACACTGCAGAATGTTTTTAAATAAAAAATATCTGAAATCATCATGGAATCGACCAGCTTTAGGTGTCAAATACTTTTTTTTTTTATCCTGTGAATGAGCCGTTACTATAGAAACAATCACGTATTAGAATGAGTACAATAATATGAACCTGGGAGAAATTAATCAACACCCTCTGACCAATCATGATCAAGAATCCAACAGAGTGATAATGAAGGATGAACTGTGCAAAAGAAGGAGAGAAAAGGACAGAATAATGTTCCGGCTGAACTTTTCTGCTTGTCTTCTGCTCTTTATGGCCTCCTGAGCTCCAAAATGAGAGAATAATAAAGGTGTGAGGGTGAGAGAGAAGAGGAAGAGCTCTTACGCTGCACGTCTGGACGCTAAAGCACTTTAATCTAATGTTCTTCTGACCTCTGTGTCACGTCAATGTAAAAACATCAGAATCTGCTGTGCACTCACTCAAAACAACGAAAGGTGACGTGTGAAAATGGACACGTCCCGAGGGGAGGCTGAGAGAGCGGCACGCGAGAAAAGGACATCAGAGACAAGGAAAAAGCTTGAGCTAGCAAAAAGTGTAAGAGCTCTGCAGGGGAAAAGTACAGGATGAAAAATGCCGCATGTAAAAAAAAGTCGGAGCGTTTACAGTGAAGAATTTATAAAGAAAAGAAAAATGTGTTCTAAAGAAAATTAACAAATGTGATCGTGTGACAAACGTGTGTGCATGTGTGTGTGTGTGTGTGTGTGTGTGTGTGTGTGTGTAAAAAAATATGTAATCATAAATGAAAAATACACAAATCATGTAGGTGCAAAAAGAATCAGGAATCATTTGAGAAAACCACAACGAGCAAAAAATGAATCCCATTTAAATTTAACATGAAAATCAATCATGCAAAA
The DNA here is from genome assembly GCF_030014155.1 of Tachysurus vachellii. NCBI lineage: Eukaryota > Metazoa > Chordata > Actinopteri > Siluriformes > Bagridae > Tachysurus > Tachysurus vachellii. The sequence continues at coordinate 976,861 of NC_083468.1, read as the reverse complement.
ATCTGGGTCAAAATTCACACCTGAGAAAGTTTTAAATATTCCCTAAATTTGTAAAGAAATGAATCATGTGAAAAGAAATATTCAATTGACAAATGAATCATATGAATCATCCTGTGAAGCTAAATGATTCATAAGGAAAATACAAAAAAAAATAAAAATAAAAAAATCACCTAGTGTTTGCTACATGATACCAAAGATCACATATGGAGGAAAAATACTGAAGCGTATGAAACATTTGAGTGCCTAAAAAACAACGTGTCAAAATCGAATCCGTGTTGATTGCTGATGTTTGTGTAGCTGTAAATCTCAAAAACAAATGTAAAAAAATCACCACAATGCAGATGCACATCCTAAATCCATAAGTGTCTTTTCCCCGTGCTCGTGAAAACCCCATGGTGCCGCCAGCAGGGAGCTCGGTGTACAGTTGTGCACATGGCACAAAAGTGCACACTTCTTGTTTTCTGCTGTTAGGATGAATGGATGCTGTCAGCCGACTCCCACCGAGGCTCAGGAGCCAAGGATAACTAATCGCAGAGAGAGGAAGCTGGTGCTGAGGAAAAAAAGGACAGCGCTATTGGTTCAACCTGCAGCCTGGAGCTTATTGCAGACCCAAGCAATCTATATTAGAGAGTGAGGTCATGAACCTGCATCCCCAGAATGCAGAGCGGACATTATTATAAAGCACTTCTTTTCTACATGCCGTACAGAAGAAGATTTCTGCTTTATGGCCGCCGCTGGGTTTTGTAGCAGTTAGAGAAACACTTAGCGTTAACACCAATGCGTAAATGATCGATAAATAGCAGCAGCCTCGCCTACAGCTGCAATAGTGGGAATAATTTAAATCACATTCCTTCTGCATGGATCACTGACTTTTGCTTCATCATGAACTATTAATCTCATCACTGGACAATGATGGATGTGATTTTTCCAACTCAGCAGCAAGCTATAAAAGTGTGGGCCGGAATCTGAACGGTAAAACACGGTTAAAGCAGGAGTAATGTCTGTGTGAATGTTTACACGTGTGCTCTTTAGTTTGTCCAAAATACAGGCGAGTCTCTTTGTTACGCTCAAGAACTAGTCATGAATTTATTTGCGTGATATCAGCTCGAGTGTAGAGCAGTGTTAAGTCCAGAGCCATTATCTGACAGTTTGATGCAACTATTATTTATTTATTTATTTATTTATTTATTTATTTTACCATATGCATGTATTGATCTAATAATAAACAGTTAATAAGAAACAGGTGAAAATATATCACTGCATTATGGCTGGTGGAGATATTAGATAGGAACGCTAAACTCTAATATTTATGAATTGCTTGACAGTGATGACTAGAATAAGACGAAGAGATGTTTGGATAAGTGGAAATTTATTTTTTATAACCATCTAAGTGAATATGGAAACTCTAAAACAATTTTTGGCCAATTCCATAAGCTATTTATCAAAGATCTCATCAGGCAGCGAGGATAAAGCTCGTGCACTGGGGAGCGTCCTTATGGTACATTTAGCAGCTTTTAATTCAGGGAATTTCATCTTTGAGGTCTCTCAGTACTCTGATTCACTGTTTCACTGCTTCATCTGCAGAAACACATATGGGCTCCTGAGGAACCCAGAAAATTTGGTTGTAGTTTCAGCTGTAGTTTCCTGAAACAAGGTAATATTTTCTTATTAAAATAGACACTCTGTTTACTCGCTTTAAAAAGTGTCCTCAAACTCAGAGACCCAGAATGTGTGCAGCAAGCCTTCTGGAACTCTGCTGTGTTCCCAACGAGCCTTTAACCTGCCTTCAGTGTCCTCAAACAAGGTCACACAGTGCAGAACTCAGTAGCTGAGAATCTGTTCAATAAACATCATTATTTTTCACCTGTGCTGTAAGGAACACTGCTGCGTTTGCACCTATATGGCCAAAGGAACCTCTTACATCTCCTGTCTTTGGATTCACATTAGGCTTACGTCAGTGTGTCTCCATTTCCAGTAAATGGCATCATCAGGAGGATGAATTGCTGATGGTTTGTGGTGCTAAAGCAGTGTTTTTGTCGTATATTTCCTGATGTTCAGTCGGCCACCACTGAGTGATACGCGGTTACGCAATGGCCTCCATTTCAGCACATACATCAGCACAAGTGGCCAGTTCCAGCCAAGCACCAGCGAAAATGAAAACTATCCATTCCACAAAAACAGCTTACTGTAGGATGCAGTCCAAGGCAGACGTCACCTGCTCCAGAAGTCTTGTTCATCAAAAACCAAACAAATCCATTTAAACACATCACTCACCTCTGAGAGAAGCCTATAATAAATAATAATAAAATAAAAATAAAAATGTACAAAATGTACAAAATGCTGATCAGTTAAAATCAGTTTAAATCAAATAAAAGGACATTTTAATAATTTAATTGGGGGCACGGTGGCTTAGTGGTTAGCACGTTCACCTCACACCTCCAGGGTAGGGGTTCGATTCCCAACTCCACCTTGTGTGTGTGGAGTTTGCATGTTCTCCCTGTGCCTCGGGGGTTTCCTCCGGGTACTCCGGTTTCCTCCCCCGGTCCAAAGACATACATGGTAGGTTGATTGGCATCTCTGGAAAATTGTCCGTAGTG
>NC_083468.1:961764-969264 GCF_030014155.1 Tachysurus vachellii | reverse complement strand
TGTTGTGTGTTGTTGTGTGTTGATGTGTGATGGTTTGTGTTGTGTGTTGGTGTGTGTTGATGTGTGTTGGGGTTGTGTGTTGATGTGTGTTGTGTGTTGGTGTGTGTTGGTGTGTGTTGGTGTGTGTTGTGTGTTGATGTGTGTTGTGTGTTGGTGTGTGTTGATGTGTGTTGTTGTGTGTTGGTGTGTGTTGATGTGTGATGGTTTGTGTTGTGTGTTGGTGTGTGTTGGTGTGTGTGGATGTGTGTTGTGTGTTGGTGTGTGTTGGTGTGTGTTGGTGTGTGTTGGTGTGTGTTGTGTGTTGTGTGTTGGTGTGTGTTGATGTGTGATGGTTTGTGTTGTGTGTTGGTGTGTGTTGGTGTGTGTTGATGTGTGTTGGTGTGTCACTTGATGTAGAAAATAAAAACTTATCTGCCACTTTCTTGCAATAAAGCACATTAAATTAATTAATTAGAATCAGTATAATTACTGACTTTGCATTATAATTACTGACTCAAGCCTTGGCATAAAGTATTGGCACCCCCTCCACTCTGTCAGGAGGATTTCAATGACAATAAGATTTTTTATGAGAGATTTTATTATAATTATTATTATTATTATTATTATTATTATTATTATTATTATTATTATTATTATTATTATCATTATTATTATTATTAGGGTTAGGGAACGGAGGAAGGATTGAACGAGTGATTCCTAGTGCTAACGACCACAGTACCACAGTGAGAGAGAGGAAGAGGGAGCGAGAGAGAGAGAGAGAGAGAGAGAGAGAGAGAGAGAGAGGTGTTTTGATATAATGACGTCAGTCCTCTTCCTCTACAGAGGTGATTTAATCTGTAGTCGTCTCCTCAGCACTCGCCTCTGATACCTTAAGAGACACTCACCAACATAAACACATGAATTACACACACACACACACACACACACACACACACACACACACACACAAGACCATATATATACTAATACATTTCACTCTAGATAAAGTCGAGTCTACATTCAGCTCAGTAAGTCTCATCTACATAAAGGTTTCATTTTATTAGATTTTTCTTTAATGGACTCTTCACACTTTTCTGTCTATTTCTATAAAGTGAGTGTGTTCTTTATCTACACACTCCTGCACACTCCTGATGGCCATCTTCCTGCATAAAGTTCTCTGTTACAGAGTGAACTCTGGCGTGAGAAAGTGAGAGCTGTCATATCATCACTGTCCAATCCCTCTCAGCTAGATTAGACTCAGATCAGCGGTGGCTTTAACTCGATCCAGACTCTGCTGGAGGCTGCTGATGCTGGAGGTGAACGTGGCATTAAAACCCTAACAGACTCAGCTGTAGTCGTCACCTGGAAAAGGATATTTATGAATTATTGTTAGTATATAAGAAGATCAACAGAATGAACAAATACATTTGAAGGTTCAGGTGAAGTTTAATCATTTTTTTTTGTTTCTCTGCTCTCGATTGTCTGATATGCAGGATTTCACAAAGCCCCACCGCAGCATGGAAGTGGACTGTGGGGTTTGTGCAGTTTGTGTAGTTTGTGTAGTTTGTGTGTTTTGTGCAATTTGTGTAATTTGTGCAATTTGTGTCATTTGTGCGGTTTGTGTAGTTTGTGAGGTTTGTGTGGTTTGTGTCATTTGTGTCATTTGTGCGGTTTGTGTCATTTGTGTAGTTTGTGTCATTTGTGCGGTTTGTGTCATTTGTGTAGTTTGTGAGGTTCATGTAGTTTGTGTCATTTGTGAGGTTTGTGTCATTTGTGTAGTTGGTGAGGTTTGTGTAGTTTTGTGTAGTTTGTGTCATTTGTATAGTTTGTGTAGTTTGTCTGGTTTGTGTAGTTTGTGTCATTTGTGCGGTTTGTGTCGCTTGTGTAGTTTGTGTGGATTGTGTCGTTTGTGAAGTTCATGTAGTTTGTGTCATTTGTGCGGTTTGTGTCATTTGTGTAGTTTTCTGTCATTTGTGTAGTTTGTGAGGTTAGTGTAGTTTGTGTAGTTTGTGTGGTTTGTGTCATTTGTGAGGTTTGTGTCGTTTGTGTAGTTGTTGAGGTTTGTGTAATTTGTGTCATTTGTATAGTTTGTGTGGTTTGTGTAGTTTGTGTCATTTGTGTAGTTTGTGTCATTTGTGCGGTTTCTGTCGTTTGTGTAGTTTGTGTGGATTGTGTAGTTTGTGAGGTTCATGTAGTTTGTGTAGTTTGTGTAGTTGGTGAGGTTTGTGTAGTTTGTGTGGATTGTGTAGTTGGTGAGGTTTGTGTAGTTTATGTCATTTGTGTAGTTGTTGAGGTTTGTGTGGTTTGTGTAGTTTGTGTGGATTGTGTAGTTGGTGAGGTTTGTGTAGTTTGTGTAGTTTGTGTCGTTTGTGTCGTTTGTGTAGTTGATGAGGTTTGTGTAGTTTGTGTAGTTGGTGAGGTTTGTGTAGTTTGTGTCATTTGTATAGTTTGTGTAGTTTGTGTCATTTGTGTAGTTTGTGTAGTTTGTGTAGTTGGTGAGGTTTGTGTGGATTGTGTAGTTTGTGTAGTTTGTGTGGTGTCATCTCTGAGGTGAAGGTTTAAGCTCAGCACCTGCAGCCACCAGAATGAAGGAGTTTGTGATTTTTCCTCCATTACACAGATCACACTAACGTACAGTATGAAGGGAAACATCAGGAAAGTGTTAATAAACAGGTGAAAAAATAAAGTCGGGATTAATCAAAAAATCTTTTACTCTAACTGTAAAATACTTTATAAATTCTATTGCAGCTATGAATAAATATATAAAAATGTAGTTTCTTTATTTCCAGAATAGTAAAAAAAATTTCTAAATACTTTCCCACAATTTAATTATTTAACTTTTTTTTTTCTCTTTTAAGAGAAGTGAAAATGGAAAAATAAAAATACAACTTTAGGAAAAAATGTTGAGAAAAATGTAAAATTTGGAAAATAAATTCTGAGATTATCAGAAAAAGATTGTGACATTAATATTAGTGTTTGATGGACAGAGCGAGCGTTAAGTCTTTGTGAGGTTGTTTATTAGACTGAAGCTCAATAATTACAGAGTGACATTTAGGTGTTAATGACGCGTCTAATTAAAGCCGATCTGTGTGTAGAGATCTGGAACATTCCTGTAGATGGAGGAAGGTTTTCTGTCTCGGACTCTTCACTTGTTTGAATAGCGCAAGTCTGTAACTGCGGCGAGGAAAACAGTTTAGAAAACACTACAAAACTTTACAGACTTCACACATCATTACACAACATTACAAAAGAACAAAACTTTACACAACATAACATTAAATATCTTTAACCAAACTTTTTAAAAAATGACTGTTTAAAATACCATGAAAATTGATAATCAGTCAATCATTAAATTAATAATAACATAATCTAGAATCTATAAAATAATCAGTAAACTGTAATAAGTTTATTTAAGAATTTTATGTTGTATTTAGGGGGCACGGTGGCTTAGCAGTTAGCACATTTGCCTCACACCGCCAGGGTTGGGGGTTCGATTCCCGCCTCCACCTTGTGTGTGTGGAGTTTGCATGTTCTCCCCGTGCCTCGGGGGTTTCCTCCGGGTACTCCGGTTTCCTCCCCCGGTCCAAAGACATGCATGGTAGGTTGATTGGCATCTCTGGAAAATTGTCCGTAGTGTGTGATTGCGTGAGTGAATGAGAGTGTGTGTGTGTGTGTGTGCCCTGTGATGGGTTGGCACTCCGTCCAGGGTGTATCCTGCCTTGATGCCCGATGACGCCTGAGATAGGCACAGGCTCCCCGTGACCCGAGGTAGTTCGGATAAGCGGTAGAAGATGAATGAATGAATGAATGTTGCATTTAAAGGTTATTGTAAAGCTACTAAAGGACTGATATTAGTTACTGATTTCTGATGGATGAAGTGTAATAATTTAGTAAACTGTGGAGTTACTGGTTACGTGAAAGTGTGTTTTTTTTTTTTTTTGATCTCATCTCCGAGTGCAGACGTTCACGCCGGGGCCTCGCACTAGTTTGTAGGTTGTAATGCCTTTATGATGATTTTGTTTCCAGCAGCCTGCAGATTCCTATCACAGTATAAGGACACACTCGTGTAGTCGTTTGATGGAGCGTCATAAAATTCGTACTGGAGGTCCAAATGAAAGCGAATTAATTTACGCCGCTCGCCAAACTGCATCTCCATTTCCCAGATGCTGAGATCGCTGGAGTGTTTTATTAGATGTTGCTTCTAAAAGCTTTTGCGAGTGTGCACTGTCAGGAATCCACATGCAGTGTGTGTGTGTGTGTGTGTGTGTGTGTGTGTGTGTGTGTGTGTGTGTGTGTGTGTGTCTTTGGACTCAAACACAACCCTGTTTTCCAAAAGGGCAGTTTTTTTTCTCTTTGGTCAAACTTTGAGCCTCATGATAGGTGATAAATCTGATTCCAGCATCAAAGAAGAGTTCAAAGGGCTGGAGTGTAATTTCCCGTTTCTGCAGCCGAAACACACACCGAGACGTTTCTTGTGTGTCGTGGCATTGAGTCTCTGGCGAGCGCCGCAGGTCAGATGTAGTGGCATGTTGAATGATGTTGATTGTAACAGTGACAGACTGCAGCGTGTGGCTTCAGATGCTGACGCCGGACTACAGCTGAATCCTGTAATAAACAGCGACGACCTGCGATGACTCCAGACTTCCAGCGCTGCAGCTTAAACACTCAGAGAACTCGAATGAATAGCTGGAGATGGTTTTATGAATGTTAATGCTTATTAAATTAAATTCTTTCCACAAGCCATCAGACTCGTCAATAATTGATCTGAACTGTACCGAGCACAATACGCACACACACACACACACACACACGCACAATCTGTATGGACTGCAATGACCTACACCAAATACACACTCTTCCAACATCCATGTCTACAGCACCATCACATCAAACTGTTTTGCACACAGTTTTTGCTCTTTACACACACTGTCTGTGAACACTGATGTTCTACCCCTGGTTGGAGTCTCATTGCCCGGTGGTCACCCTGCCAGGGATTGATCTGCATGGTCAGTCAGTGTCTCATGGGATTGTTGTGTATGAAGCCACACAGAGACTGTCATGCCTTGAACCAACGTTGTGTCAGTCAGCTGTATGTTCTGGTGTTTATCAGCAATCAGGTCTGTGCTGAACTCAGAGTTTATGATGACCCATTAGTTCCTCAGGAGCTCTCGGCTGCACTATTATAAACTGTTGTAGAAAGGACATTATTTATATTTACACTATTTACTGTAGAGTGTCACCCAAATGAGGATGAGGTTCACTTCTGAGTCTGGTTCCTCTCAAGGTTCCTTCCTCTTATCATCTCAGGGAGTTTTTCCTCACCGCCGTCGCCTCCGGCTTGATCATTAGGGATAGGGAGAGATATATAGTGTTTAAAATTTTAAGTTCATATTTTTAAATTAATTTTAAACTTTAATTGTATATATTCATTTATTTATTTTTATCCTTATTTCTTCTTCTTCTTCTTCTTCTTCTTCTTCTTCTTATTATTATTATTATTATTATTATTATTATTATTATATATTTATTACTTTTTCCGAACTCCTGTAAAGCTGCTTAGAGACAATGGGAAATTGTTAAATGTGCTATAAAAATAAATTGAATAGAATTGAATTGTCTCACATTTCATTTGATTGCTGTTTTGCACAATACTTTACAATATCTCAGGTAACTGTTGCTATAACACTGTGTTCATTCTAGTATTTCTGCACACAATATATTGTTGAACATACAGTATTTACACACTGGTCACCGCTGTTTCTGTGTATTGTCTTTTGTGTAATGTCTTGTATTTTTTGTCCTGCACTGTCTTTTGTCCTGCACTGCCTTTTGTCCTGCACTGTCTTTTGTGTATTGTCTTTTGTGTAATGTCTTGTATTTTTTGTCCTGCACTGCCTTTTGTCCTGCACTGTCTTTTGTCCTGCACTGTCTTTTGTCCTGCACTGCCTTTTGTCCTGCACTGTCTTTTGTGGATTGTCTTTTGTGTAATGTCTTGTATTTTTTGTCCTGCACTGTCTTTTGTCCTGCACTGTCTTTTGTCCTGCACTGTCTTGTCTGTCGTGTTTGTCTTGTCCTGCACTGTCTTGTCTGTCTTGTCCTGCACTGTCTTTTGTCCTGCACTGTCTTGTTTGTCTTGTTTGTCTTGTACTGCACTGTCTTCTGTCTTGTTTGTCTTGTCCTGCACTGTCTTGTCTGTCTTGTTTGTGTTGTCCTGCACTGTCTTGTCTGTCTTGTTTGTCTTGTACTGCACTGTCTTGTCTGTCTTGTTTGTCTTGTCCTGCACTGTCTTTTGTCCTGCACTGTCTTGTCTGTCTCGTTTGTCTTGTACTGCACTGTCTTCTGTCTTGTTTGTGTTGTCCTGCACTGTCTTGTCTGTCTTGTTTGTCTTGTCCTGCACTGTCTTGTCTGTCTTGTTTGTCTTGTCCTACACTGTGTACACCAGGTTACACAGATACACTTTATGTATCTAGGACTAACTTACTAAGTCCTTATAGCTCTGTGTGTGTGTTATGTAACACCCTGATCCTGGAGGAACGTTGTCTCATGTCACTGTGTACTGTAACAGTTATATATGGTGTAAATGACAATAAAAGCTTCTTGACTTGACTTGACTTGATGTTAAACAAACATCCTCACATCATATAGCATCATTCACTGGGGTTCAGAGTTCATTTTTATAAAGTTATTATTGTGTAGAATTATGACTGTTATTATGGAAATGGGCTTCATAACGTGGACAAAACATTTAATTGTGAGTAGCTGTTATCATAATTTGACTGTAACTAGTTCTAATTTGTTGAATGTTTTTTTGTTTGTTTGTTTGTTTGTTTGTTTTGTTTTGTTTTTTTCAGTAAAAAAGGAAACAGGTACACGGTATAAGAGGAATAAAGCAGAGATGATAAATGAGACACTGTGAATGATTTCTGGCCTTTGTGTGAACTTGAGCCTGTTGTGGGAGCAAAAGCATCTGATCCTCTGAGTTTAAAATAGAAACTCTTTTCTCTTCTGTCTACAGATCAGTTTTTATATGCTATCCATCCTGAGTGAGCAGGTTGCTTGAACAGAGTGCCTGAGGCTCACGTTCTCTGTTTTCTGTACGCTGTTCCCAGAGGTAATTCCTCTCAGCGTTGGTCCGGGTCCACTTTAACCTCCTCTGCTGAGTCTTCTCTTCTGTGGCTTCTCTTCTCTCTCTCTCTCTCTCTCTGACTTTCTCTCTCCTCTCTCTCTCTCTCTCTGACTCTCTCTCCTCTCTCTCTCTGACTCTCTCTCCTCTCTCTCTCACTCTCTATCTCTCCTCTCTCTCTCTCTCTCTCTCTCTCTGTCTCTGTTTTTCTCTCTCTTTTTTTTCTCTCTTTTCTCTCTCTCTCTCTCTCTGTCTCTCTCTCCTCTCTCTCTCTCTGTCTCTCTCTCTCTCTCTTCTCTCTCTCTCTCTCTCTTTTCTCTCTCTCTCTCTCTCTCTCTCTCTGTCTCTCTCTCCTCTCTCTCTCTGTCTCTCTCTCCTCTCTCTCTCTCTCTCTCTCT
>NC_083468.1:949264-956764 GCF_030014155.1 Tachysurus vachellii | reverse complement strand
GGCACATTTTATACTGATTTTTTAAAGATGTAGTAGTGTTTTGATGATTGTAAAGTATTTATTAAACTTTTTTATTAATATCTGATGAGTTCCAGTCCAACATTTAACTAAATAAAACAAAATAAACATTTAATTGTTTAATAATTGTTTAATACACAGAATGGAGTTGAAACTAAGACAGTCTGGTGTTTATGTGCATGAGCAGTGATGTGGTGATCAACATCGCACACTCATGGCATGTATAAATGAGATAATTAAGCTATACAATATGGCCTGCTCCAAAATTATTGGCACCCTTAATGCAAATATGTAACTCATGTATTGAGTAACTTTTTTAACAAAGAGACTTGTTTTGACTTGAGATGCCTTCAGATGCTGATCTGTTGGAGTGTACAGATGAGGAGGTCAGAGAGCTGGACACACTAAAACACTAAAGTGCTGCTGCATCACTGTCAATCACAATACAATGACAACGTCATGCAAATGTATTTTGTGCAAATATACATTACATTGAAAAAAATCTAGGTAAATTCATAGTACATATGTTAAATTATTTAAATAAAATCACATATCTGTATATTTCATTTCTAACTATAGAAACGCTTTATCATTAATGCACTTGCAAAAGTAGCTGGTCACTGATGCCACAGATGTCACAGATGCCACTGATCCCACTGATGCCACAGATGCCACTGATGTTACTGATGTCATGCCACAGATGCCACTGATGTCACTGATGCCACTGATTTCACTGATGCCACTGATGTTACTGATGTCATGCCACAGATGCCACTGATGCCACTGATGTCACTGATGACACTAATGTCACAGATGCCACTGATGCCACTGATGTCACAGATGCTACTGATGCCACAGATGCCACTGATGTCACTGATGCCACAGATGCCACTGATGTCATGCCACAGATTCCATTGATGTCACTGATGCCATGTACTCCAAGTTGATGGAATCAGGTTGATTGGTCATAGTTACCCCAAAGATTGTGTAAGATCAAGGTAAGATCATGGTATATATATATATATATATATATATATATATATATATATATATATATATATATATATATATATATATGACAATCATTCAGTGTTTAAACAATAGGCAACATTTATTTACAGTCACAGAAAAGGTTTAACTCTTGAACTCTCTCCATCCTCCAGTACAGCAGGTGGCGCTGTGGCGCTTCTTCAGAGTCTCCATGGTCGTACACAGGAGCAGACACTAAACCCTAAAAAGCGGATTTTCTGGTGTTCGTGTCTTCAGTCTGAACGCCATGTCCTACAACTACGTGGTAACGGCGCAGAAACCCACCGCGGTGAACGCCTGCATCACTGGTTAGTCAAACTGGACCTGTTTATTGCTCTGGCTGATTATTTCGAGTTGTCTCGCGCCTCCCGCGCTGAAGGCCTTCACTGTTAGCTGTTAGCTGTTAGCACTTAGCTGTTAGCATGTCACCGTCAGCGTCGTTAATCTACACCAGTCTTATTTACTCGTGTTTTTAACGTCACTCAGTCACAGTGTTCGTGATCTACGAGTCATGGGAACACGTAGAGAGTTAAAAACACGTGTAAAGTCCATACGTGTACGAAGTGCTGTTAGCCGTGTGCTAATTCAGAGACGTGAAGCGGTGCGCGCGCGCGAGCGCGAGCGCCTCTGTGGTAAAATTAACGCTGTTCAACATTTAAATACGTTTTATTTCTTTTTATTAAAGTTTTTAGGGAAACTTGTGACGAAACTTGACCTCTGAGGGGTTTATATACGAGGCACGAACGTAAATGTTATTGTTAGAACTTTAATATAATTAAACATGGAAAATGATGAGAACATGAGTTATAAAGTGTTATAAAGTTTCTCTGAAATATAAAGTGTTGTTGTTTACGTTATGGACATGCAGGAGCGATAAAGGGGTCCAAGCACTTTCTGGAGACAGACTCAGTTATATGGAGCTGAATCATGTCTCTAAACTTAATGTTCATGTTGTAGAACTTTTCCTGTCAGTACCACATAACACCGTGTTTTTGTAGTTAAACCTTCTCTGTCCTGCCCCCAGGGGGGTGGTCTTACTCTACACCAGGAGCTTTGTGTGAACACATTGTCCAGATTTGACGATCTGTTCCTGTACCTGCAGGTCATTTCACCTCAGCGGAGGATCTTAACCTTCTCATAGCAAAGAACACGCGTCTGGAGATCTATGTGGTCACGGCGGAGGGATTGCGGCCGGTCAAAGAGATCGGCATGTACGGCAAGATCGCCGTCATGGAGCTCTTCAGACCTAAAGTAAGTTACACCTTTGCATCTTGAACGTGTTTGTGTATACGTGTATGTCTAAGTGTTTTTTAAATGACGTTGTGTGTGTGCGCGCAGGGTGAAAGTAAGGACCTTCTGTTCATTTTGACGGCCAAATACAACGCTTGCATCTTGGAGTATAAGCAGAATGGAGACAGTATTGATATCATCACTCGCGCTCATGGAAACGTACAGGTACGTCGCACGATCGAACACGTTTGTGTCCAAAATTGAGTTGTTGGGTAAGACGTGTACAGACCGGGCTTATAACGAGTATGTAGGTGAAGATGAATAGAATTTGTGATTATTTATTTATTTATTTTTATTTTTTTTTATTTACACACTGAGCCCCTTAACGTACAAAAGCCGTCCCCCAGAACCTACTATAGTTTGACTAGAGTGAGTGTTAGGGACTAACTTCAAGTCAGACCTTCAGCTGCTGGAAAGCCGAGTTATACGACTCTATAAACACACACAATTCTACTCATAATTGCAAACAATTCTCTGTTAAAGGAGAATTATTTGGCTGTTCCTGATGCTTACTGATTTCAGTCTGTGAAGAGGCGTGTCTAAAAAAAAAAAAAAAAACTCGCTGTCATTTGGGATCAAACTGTATTGTTACTTATTTTATTGACTTTTGTGCAAATGATAAAGAACAAACACCTTTAAATGTTACTCATAATGTTTTGTGTTTTTTTATTCAGGATCGGATCGGGCGTCCATCGGAGACCGGAATCATCGGTATCGTGGACCCGGAGTGTCGTATGATCGGTCTCCGCCTCTACGACGGTCTTTTTAAAGTCATTCCGTTAGATCGGGACAACCGCGAGCTCAAAGCCTTTAACATTCGGCTGGAGGAGCTGCAGGTTATAGACGTGCACTTCCTGTACGGATGCCAGGCCCCTACTGTCTGTTTTATATATCAGGTATCAAATCTCAAGTGTAATCATTTATTGTAAAAGACATACTCGCTCACTTCATAGTGTGGTGTTATAGAGCGCTCACAAAGCACAAGTCAGGCGACTCCTTATGTCTTTTATTTATTTATTTATTTATTTGTATTTGTATTTGTCACTGTATGATGTTTTGCATTTGAAATTCTCGTTTATTTTTATTTTACTAATTTAAACCCTGATTGTTTGTTTAAAATGTGTTTATTATTCTTTATTTTGTTTGTTATGGTTTTTTGTTACAAAAATTTCATTTCAGTCGTTTTTAATCTCTGTCCAGGATCCTCAGGGGCGACACGTGAAGACGTACGAGGTGTCTCTGAAGGAGAAGGAGTTCAGTAAAGGTCCTTGGAAACAGGAGAACGTCGAAGCCGAGGCCTCGATGGTCATCCCAGGTGAGCTGTGATTGGACACTTGTGTAGATTTTGTTATGAATATTTATATAATCTATGCAAGATATATGAATTGTGTGATTTTTGTCTTTACTGCAGTCCCTGAGCCGTTTGGCGGCGCTATAATCATCGGTCAGGAGTCCATCACTTATCACAATGGAGATAAATACCTTGCCATCGCACCTCCGACAATCAAGGTGATTGAAAGCGTAATTTAATTTTAGAGAGAAAAGAGTCTGGTAGATAAATATACACACTTAAATTGTGTGACTTTCTTTAATCATTAAATGTTGCATTTGTTTATAAATTGCATTTGAAACCGATTAAGATTGAATTATGTAAATAATTAAAATCTATCGAGATTTGTTTGTTTATTAAATGAGTTTGTCATAAACGTGATGTGACTCCGCAGCAAAGCACGATTGTTTGTCATAACCGAGTGGATCCGAACGGCTCCCGCTATCTCCTGGGTGATATGGATGGAAGGTTGTTCATGCTTCTTCTGGAGAAAGAGGAACTGATTGATGGCTCCATGGTGCTCAAAGATCTACGTGTGGAATTGCTGGGAGAGGTGAGTTAATGTTCTGGGTACAAAGTCTGTATATGTACAAAAAAGTACCAAAGCTGTATACATCATGGGTAGCTTTTTCACATGCGTGTATTTGTTTATATTTTTTGTGCGCGTTTCTTCTAGACATCCATCGCTGAGTGTCTGACCTACCTGGATAACGGAGTGGTGTTTGTTGGTTCCAGGCTTGGAGACTCTCAGCTGGTTAAAGTCAGTCTGGTTTCTTCTTCTTATTTTCTTATTTTTTTTGAGACCTACACATTTCTTGAGTAATAAAACGTGTGTGTCTGTGTGTGTCTGTGCACGCAGCTGAATGTGGACAGTAATGATCAGGGCTCATATGTGGCGGTTATGGAAACGTTTACTAACCTGGGACCGATCGTGGACATGTGTGTAGTGGATCTGGAACGGCAAGGACAAGGGCAGGTGAGTCCACACCCATCTAAATACAAACGTGATGGTTACAGCAAACACTTGCTCTTTTCTATCATCTCCAAAACGAGTTAAACTCTGGAAAGTTAAATATCATCGCTGTCAGACGGAATCCTCGTATCTCCAAAACCGTTATTTTTCAGGAAATTAAAAAAACGCGTACCTTATCTGCAGTGCACAGGGTTTAGTCCACGTTACAGTGGATTGTCTTGCGCTAAATTCCTGTCCTCAGACGAGCACCAGAACTAGCGGGGGTCAAGATTTTTTTTTTCTTTGAGCCCAGTGTTTTGAAGACATTTACCTCAGAAGACGTGTTGATTCGTTGCGACTCTTCTTGAGGAGAAATATGCCGTGAAGCTCTCACACGGAGTGAGGAAGAGGTGGACAGTTGAAGTGTCCAATGGAGTTATGAGATTTGCGCTCAAGCTATTTTCAAGACTTTAGATTGGTTAATAACTTGTAAAAATAACAGACCCACGTGGGGACTGACCAATAGCATCGATATGTGAAAAAATATGAAATTGACCAAATTTGGACATACGAGGTTTCCGCCCGACAGCGACGATATACTATAATTCTATATTACTCTTTGTATTCATTTTATAGTGTTGGTCTTGATGTGACTCTGGAAGGAGCTTTGGACTGTGGCCTGTGTGCAAAGGGCCACTTAACATTAACAATTCACTGTTATCAGATTTATTAAATTCCTAGAGTTTAGAGCGGCATGTGCATATTTCTATCAGGAGAAGAGTGGAATAAACACATTCCTTTGATTAGGCAGACTACAAGAAGTCTGACTAAAGCCAAACTGGTGCTCTAAAGGCATGTGGAGTCATCCAGTGATGGTTAGAGTGAGTTACAGTGAGCAAAGTCAATCAGAATTAACCAATTAGTGGAGATAAGTAAAGATGTCCCAGGTTTGTAGGTTCTGATCCTGAGAAGCTTCCTTTCCCGTTTTTCTTTTCAAACCAACATGAGAGACGGAAAAAAGTTCCTCTGAGATGGGTTGTGACTTGTGAGCCTCAGTAGGTCACGTGATCAGGACGCGTACGTAGGCCGTAGCTTTGCTCGGAACTCATCATTTACATTCCGTATGTTTTATCGGTCTGGTTTTTAAATCAGTTTCGGAAAAGGTGGATAAAGAGCGAATGTTTCCTGGGCTTTCTTTATATTAAAGCAAAAGATGGATTCGGACAGAAAGGGAGTAATTACGTTAAATGCTGTCGTTATATCTCGCTTATATATTTAAATAAGTTACGTTGAACGTGTGGATGTTTTGTTACTCATCTTGTCTTCTGCCTTAGCTGGTCACCTGCTCTGGTGCTTTTAAAGAAGGTTCTCTAAGGATCATTCGGAACGGTATCGGAATCCACGAGCACGCCAGCATCGACCTGCCTGGGATTAAAGGTTAGTGCGTAAATGTTATAAAATTATAAATTGTTTATTTACACGTTTATTATAAGGCCAAAATAGCCTGTAACACGTCTACACCGTCGTTCACACGATAAATATCAGGATATGTAAATGTGAATTAATATGCAAATTTGAGTCCATAAGATAAAATGTCTATTGTCAGTGATTTAGAACAGAAGACCAACAGGTCTGATCACTCAGAACATATTTCACCGTTACCATGGCAACAAGTATCTCGTCGCTAACGATATCTACGACGGTTAGATACTAATCTTAGCACACGGATTAAAGTCTCACGTTACGGCGTCGTCTAATATATCGCATGATTGTTTTTCCGTTCTCACCACGTCACAAGGGACCGATTTTATTTTCCTCGTGTTTTGTGGAGCTGTAGTTAAACCCTAGTTATGGCAAAAAATTGATTAAAGTGTCAGAGCTGAAGGCTCACTTTAGGAATTCCGGGCTTCATTCCTCACTTACTGACAGTCTGAGTGTGCGAGCTGAATTATTTAACTGTAATTCACACGTTTATTCCTCGTGTCTTTAGGATTATGGCCTCTTCGCTCGGAGGCGGGCAGAGAGACCGACGACATGCTGGTGCTTTCTTTTGTCGGTCAAACCAGGTTGGACTGAGTGTTTCTTATTTATGTTCTTGTTAATTCTATTGTTTTAAAGTGTGTTAACTTTCAGATTTGCCTTCTTTTAATAAGAGTGTTGATGCTGAGCGGAGAGGAGGTGGAGGAGACCGAACTTCCGGGATTTGTCGATAACCAGCAGACGTTCTTTTGTGGAAACGTCACTCACCAGCAACTAATACAGGTGCTTGTCGTTTAATTAAATCAGACGTAGCGAGATGACTAACGAGAGACGCGAGTTTGTTTTATATGTTGACGTGTTTCGTTTCAGAACAGATGGTTAGAGCGAAAGCAAGTAGTGTTGGAGATACAAAATGGAGCTGCTAGTGTAGAGCAACACATGAAAAGTATAGAGGAAATATAAGTTCCTGAGGACGTTTAAAGGTGGGGTCTCCGTTGTTTGAGAAACGCTTCAGAAAACCGAGTCGGGCCGACAAACAAAACAAACGTGTAGCCAATGAGCAGAAAGGGGCGTGTCTTGTCAATATGGGCGGAGAGAGTGTTCAGTGCGCATGTGTGACATTAGCAGAAAGCGGTTTTAACATTGACATGGAGGATAAAAACAAAGAAAGAAAGAGAAGAAAGACTTACGATAAGGTAAGAAGTAGGACGTGTTAATATAGGATCAGCTTTCCAGCGCTGGAGAGAACTGAAGGAGCAGGAAGTTGGTCACATATTCACAGATTGGAGTTTCCTGAGTCAATAACTCCTGAGCTAAACACTGTTACTACACAAATAACACCTCTTTTCTATCGTAGTAATGTAGAGACGCAGCTACAACCGTGTTTTGTGTAGTAACAGTG
>NC_083468.1:924264-944264 GCF_030014155.1 Tachysurus vachellii | reverse complement strand
GCCGTAACGTAATCGTTGTAAATTTGCACAAATATATATTTCAGTATACAAGTTATTCTGGTAAAGAAATATAGAACAATGAATTATTAATTAGAGAGCGTTAGACTTTACAGTCTGGGCTTAATAAAGTGTTTCTTTTAATGTACTGATTCTAATACGTTACAGTTTATAGAATGAGCTTCATATAATCATGTAATAAAAACACATTCCTGTTACTAACATTAATCTTTTTAACATTAATTTCTTTCTGTAGGTAAACTGCAGACTGTGGCAGAGAAAGAGGTGAAAGGAGCCGTTTACTCCATCGTGGAGTTTAACGGGAAATTGTTGGCGAGCATCAACAGCACTGTGAGACTCTTAGTGTTCTGCAAAGTTCTAGAGATTTCATGTGGTTATATTTAGGCTATATTTGACGTGTGTGTGTGTCTGTCTGTGTGTGTGTGTGTGTGTGTGTGTGTGTAGGTACGCCTGTACGAGTGGACGGCAGAAAAGGAGCTGAGGACTGAGTGTAATCACTACAACAACATCATGGCTCTGTATCTGAAGACTAAAGGTGACTTCATCCTGGTGGGAGATCTGATGAGGTCTGTGCTGCTGCTGGCCTACAAACCCATGGAGGGAAACTTTGAAGAGGTGAGAGGTTTAGAGTGAGGACATTTTTAAAGGAGTCAATTTTCCCTTTTTTTCCCAGAATGAGGAAGAACATTTGCAACAAGGCTGTGATTTATGTAACAGATTAATTCTCTTTTTTATATATATTTTATTTGCTCTCTCTCTCTCTCTCTCTCTCTCTCTCTCTCTCTCTATCAATCTTTGTCTGCCGCCTTCTCTCTCTCCCTCTCTCTCTCTGTCTCCCTCTCTCTCTCTGTCTCTCTCTCTCTGTCTCCCTCTCTCTCTCTGTCTCCCTCTCTGTCTATGTCTCCCTCTCTCTCTGTCTGTCTATGTCTCCCTCTCTCTCTCTCTCACGGTCTCTCTCTCTCGGTCACTCTTTTTATTTAAAAGGTTGAAAGTGTCTCTTTAGGCAGCTCTGTATCTGTTTTTAGCTCTTAACAGTCTTCCTTTTTCTCGTTTCTCTTCAGATTGCTCGAGACTTTAACCCCAACTGGATGAGCGCTGTGGAGATTTTGGATGACGATAATTTCCTCGGAGCAGAAAACGCATTTAACCTTTTTGTGTGCCAGAAAGACAGGTACAGGCAGAATGTTCTCTCGGCACATTAATGAGCTGTCAAACGCTTCACTGCACACCGGTTCACTCTGAGCCTCCACCGTCCAGGAACCGCTGAACATCTGGGGCATGTAGAAGGGTTTTAACTGTCAGGATTTAGTGTATGATTATAAAAAATAATCAGCACAACATCAGACTCTAATATGTGGACTGGAGACTCTTCTGTTGGTCTTTTTATTTTACTGTAAGATAATAATTTGTAGTGATGTTTTATCACTTCATAATCAGGCTCGGAGATGATGAACAAATCTCTCCTTTTCTCTTAACCATTTTTCTGTGTGTTTGTCACTAATGTTCTCTCTCTCTCTCTCTGTCTCGGTCTCTGTCTCTCCATCTCTCTCGGTCTCTCTCTCTCCATATCTCTCTCTATCTCTCTTGGTCTCTCTCTCTCTCTCTCTCTCTCTCTCTCTCTCTCTCTCTCTCTCTCTCTCTGTCTCAGCGCTGCCACCACTGATGAGGAGCGTCAGCATTTACAGGAAGTGGGCGTGTTCCACCTGGGTGAATTTGTGAACGTGTTCTGTCACGGTTCCCTCGTGCTGCAGAACCTCGGCGAGAGCTCCACTCCTACGCAGGGTTCCGTGCTGTTCGGAACCGTTAACGGAATGATTGGTAACATAAATGTTAAAAAAATCCACCTTTTATTTAATTTGTCCTAAAATCAGCAGTAAAACGTTCGACTAAATAACGTTTAGTGGAAAACGCCACCTGAGTGTGGAGACTTTTGTCTGGAGCTCGTTATCTTAATTAATCTGATGACGGCTGACAGTGTTCCTGACCCTCGGCTTTTATTTCAACTGTGTGTGTGTGTGTGTGTGTCAGGGCTGGTGACGTCACTGTCAGAGGGATGGTACAGTTTACTGATGGATTTACAGAATCGACTCAACAAGGTCATTAAGAGCGTGGGAAAGATCGAGCACAGCTTATATCCTCAAACTGCTTTTGCATTATACAGTGTTTGTGTGCCATCAATATAAGTTTAGTTAATAAACATGTATATATGTGTGTGTGTGTGTGTGTGTGTGTGTGTGTGTGTGTATATATATGTATATACACATATACGTGGCAATACCACGACTGAGGTGCCCTTGAGCAAGGCACTGAACCCCTCAACTGCTCCCCGGGCGCCGCAGTATAAATGGCTGCCCACTGCTCCGGGTGTGTGTTCACTGCTGTGTGGGTGTGTGTGTGTGTTCACTGCTGTGTGGGTGTGTGTGTGTTCACTGCTGTGGGTGTGTGTGTGTGTTCACCGCTGTGGGTGTGTGTGTGTGTTCACCGGTGTGTGTGTGTGTGTTCACTGCTGTGTGGGGGTGTGTGTGTGTGTTCACTGCTGTGTGGGGGTGGGTGTGTGTGTTCACTGCTGTGTGGGGGTGGGTGTGTGTGTTCACTGCTGTGTGGGGGTGGGTGTGTGTGTTCACTGCTGTGTGGGGGTGGGTGTGTGTGTTCACTGCTGTGTGGGGGTGGGTGTGTGTGTTCACTGCTGTGTGGGGGTGGGTGTGTGTGTTCACTGCTGTGTGGGGGTGGGTGTGTGTGTTCACTGCTGTGTGGGGGTGGGTGTGTGTGTTCACTGCTGTGTGGGGGTGGGTGTGTGTGTTCACTGCTGTGTGGGGGTGGGTGTGTGTGTTCACTGCTGTGTGGGGGTGGGTGTGTGTGTTCACTGCTGTGTGGGGGTGGGTGTGTGTGTTCACTGCTGTGTGGGGGGGGGGGTGTGTGTTCACTGCTGTGTGGGGGGGGGGGTGTGTGTTCACTGCTGTGTTGGGGGGGGGGTGTGTGTTCACTGCTGTGTGTGTGGGGGGGGTGTTCACTGCTGTGTGTGGGGGGGGGGTGTTCACTGCTGTGTGGGGGTGTGTGTGTGTGTTTCACTGCTGTGGGGGGTGTGTGTGTGTGTTTCACTGCTGTGGGGGGTGTGTGTGTGTTCACTGCTGTGGGGGGTGTGTGTTCACTGCTGTGGGGGTGTGTGTGTGTGTTCACTGCTGTGGGGGTGTGTGTGTGTGTGTGTGTGTGTTCACTGCTGTGTGTGTGCACTTTGGATGGGTTAAATGCAGAGAACAAATTCTGAGTACGTCACGTCACTTTAAAAATAAAACAGGGTTCCCACGCGTCCTGGAAAACCTGGAAATCCTGGAAAATTAATGACCAATGTTCCAGTCCTGGAAAACACATGGAAAATGAGAGAAAACATAAATTGTCCTGGAAAAAATCTTGTTGTCCTGGAAAATTTATTATTTTTAAATGTTCTTGATCATTTAAAGAACAGTTTACAACTGATCGAAACAATTAACGTTAGTAACAGAAAGCGCTCTGTTCAGAGACGCTGAGTTTTGACAGGTTTTTGTTATGCTGTTTAATCTCGCTGTGACGGATGATGCTGTCATGTGTTGGCGGTTTCAGGTGCTAGGAATGGTTTAAGTGCTCGAATGTTTTCAGCAAATGGTGATGGGGAAGCAGGTTATATTAACCTTGTTAATCTGAATATCATGTGCAAGGGGAATGTACAGCAAACTAAAGCATGCATGACGGCATTGGTCTGAGAAAGGAGAGGGTATTAATATGTGCTGCCTTATTATTTTATAAATGTTGAAATTTCATTCACATGACAAATTGTCTTTAAAAGTATAGTTAAGTAATAGCCATAAAATGTACGCTGTTTTTAAGACTTCTGAAAAGAAGAACATATTTAGGCCGTGAATCTGTGATCCTTGTCTTTTTTTGCTAAATTTGAACTGTCCTGGAAAAGTCCTGGAAAATGATCTCTGAAAAAGAGTGGGAACCCTGTAAAAATCCTTAACTGTGATCACCTGGAGATCGTTCAATACGGAGAGGAAGACGGAGCAGGCCACAGGTTTCATCGACGGGGATCTGATCGAAAGCTTCTTAGATCTGGGACGGGCTAAAATGCAGGAAGTGGTCAGCACACTACAGGTAGTTAAGTCTACTTAAGTCTGTGACATGCCCGAGAGTGTGTGGTGTTTGATTTGTGTGTGTGTGTGTGTGTTTGTTTAGATTGATGACGGCAGCGGGATGAAGCGAGAGGCCACGGTGGATGAAGTGATTAAGATAGTGGAGGAGCTCACCAGGATCCACTAACCCTACTGTGCTGCACAGTGCTCTGTACATAGATATAAATAAACCAGGCAGGTGTGTGTGTGGATAAAATAACTGTGCTGGAGAGAAAGAGAGCGGTGTGTGTGTGTGTGTGTGTGTGTGTGTGTGTGTGTGTGTGTGTGTTGGTGTTTCACTCCTCGTGGTTCAGCTCGTCCTTCTTTTAAGAGCATCTTGTCCTGATATTCCGTAAAATAAACACACATTTGTAGAAGTGAGGATTGTGATGAATTGAGTGTGTGTGTGTGAAAGAGAGAGAGATTACATTTGTGTGTATGGAGAGTGAGGGATGAACAGTAAGTGCTCCTTTAACATTATGTCGCTTTATCAGGGCAACTTTAGTATCTGAAAGCACCGAGCGTGAGGCACGAAATTAAAGGACGCTGATCACATGACTTACTTTTATTCGTGACGTTTTTGTCCCTGTGCTCTTTACTTTTAATAAAGCTTGCTCACATTAAGCTTCTGATTTCTGTTTGCTTTAACATCGCAAGTTCAAAACGACGAGAGAAAAAAATGTGCGTCGAATTTCTGCAAAAATTACTTGTTAAAAAAAAAGTCCTCTGATCCGGTCAAAGAAATTGTGCTGGAACGAGGAACACAAACACGCTGATTGCTGAATGAACACCATCACAGTGTGACAACAGGACGACGTTTCATGGAAGTTCTTTAGCACTGAATGTAAATATAAATGGAAAAAAATTGATAGATTTAATTGTTAAAAGTTGTAATTTCTGTCGAATGGCTGAGGTGTTTTAAGAGGAATGAAACACTTTCACAATTCATTGTTAAATAATGAAGTTTAATGTTGGAGATTTTTGTCAGGTTTGTTTGATTTTGAATGTAGGCTGTGTTTTGAAATCAGACAGAATGATAGAGTTAATTTACAGATTATCAGGTGTTGTAGCTTTGGTACGACAGGATGGAGAATTCTGGGAGATAAAATCCTGTTTTTACTGGTTTAGCTGTCTGTTCATTATGTCTAAACTAACGAAGGATTGAATTTATTCTGTTGTTTTACTGCTGTCTCTTGGGTTAAATAAAGACCAGCTCTGGTTTATAATGCAGTCTTGATTAAAATGTTCTGGATGCTTTTCGCTTCTCAAGGTGTTTCTTTGATATTTGCCAGCAGAGGGCGCTGAGGCTTCCGCAATTTATAATATGGCTCCGCTTACAGACAGGAAAATGTGACGCAGACTTACAGAAGACCAGAGAAGTGTATAAAAGCCCTCCATTGTATTACATCATAAACAAAACCCCGCCCATTGTATTACATCATAGACAAAACCCTGCCCATTGTATTACATCATAAACAAAACCCCTCCCATTGTATTACATCATAAACAAAACCCCTCCCCTTGTATTACATCATAACTCCTATAGTATTACATCATAAACAAAACCCCTCCCATTGTATTACATCATAAACATAACCCCTCCCCTTGTATTACATCATAAACAAAACTCCCCTTGTATTACATCATAACTCCTATAGTATTACATCCTAAACAAAACCCCTCCCATTGTATTACATCATAAACAAAACCCCTCCCATTGTATTACATCATAAACAAAACTCTCCTTGTATTACATCATAAACAAAACCCCTCCCCTTTTATTACATCATAACTCCTATAGTATTACATCACAAACAAAACCCCGCCCATTGTATTGCATCATAAACAAAACAAGTATTTGTACATTTTTATTACACATGTAAATGCATGCAGCTAAAATCTGAACAGGATCCGGTTTATAAAAACACAGGTGTATCTTGTATCTTGTCTCCTTAGAGATTAGACACTAAAATAATAATAATATTAATAATAATAATATTAATAATAATAACAGTTGTATTTCAGTCTGTACAGATTAGCAGAAGTCTGCCGTGTTTGTTGGAGTGTGAGAGCCGATTTCTCTGAGTTACTCCTGAACTGTTCTCTGACCTTCAGTTAAGTCAAAACAATAAATACAGCTGGACTTATTTATTAAGTGTGAATCAGAGCGTTTTCTTCACAACAGACTCCTGCTCACGGCCGATACGGCCTTGTAAAAGGATTTCATAGGAAGAAGTAAATGAAGAAAATAAACTGTGAGGATGTACAGAATTTTTAAAGATTATAAGATTATAAAGTTCTTCAAAGGGGTTGTTTAAAAGCTCGGACCACCATCGGTGCATGGAATGGCAGACGGATTAAAGAGGATGTGGCTCCTGTGGAGAAGCTCCCTACAGAGATCACTTCAAGGGCACATCGTTTAAACCTCAAGGGACAAAGAACGCTGCGTTCTGACTCGCTCGTGAGTTTAAAAGTCAGGAGCAAGACGTTTATCACGGAGCGAGCGAAAAGACTCCAAAGATGTTTGCAGAAGGAACACCTTTACTTTATTTTTTACTAAATGAACACAGAATGAATGTGTTATCCTGACTGAAGCAGGAGGGAGCGAGCGTAATGGTGTGAGGCTGATTCCTCGCCTCTGGGCTTGGACGCTTTTACTGTTGGGGAACAAATGCTTTTTGAAGTTGGATCAGGAAATTCACCAGCAGAATTTCAGGACATCTGGGACAGAACTATCCACAAAGCAGGACTGAAACACGGCATCCAGAATCTTCTGGAAAGAAGGAATGTGGCCAAGACAAACTTCTGAAATTAAAGTCGATCATTTTTACATCATCACTGAAACTACTGATGTTACCTCGTAAATGAAGCCTTCTAAAATTGAGTAGGAACTAGTTAACTGTGAGCCGTCAACTCCTTCAGCTGTTGTGTTACAGTTAACTAGCGCTGTGTAAATATTCTATAGTGCAGTTTATATTTAAAGGGAAATTGAAAACATTTCTTATCTATTTACTAAAAACCCCACGTGTCTCCGGACTCCATCATAAACGACACACAATTAATCTCATAAAACATCTCTGGCCCTCAGGGGCTGATGATCACATCACGTATTTATATTTCAACCTTAAAAGAATCTTGAAATTTTAATCATCAATTTTAAAACCTAACTGCTGCATGAATAATAAATGTTTCATCAGTTATGAAGATCTTTGTGAATGACCTTTAAACGCAGATGGTTCCTGATACGGTTCCTGTTACGGTTCCTGTTACGGTTCCTGAAAGTATCAGTGCAGTCACTGTAATGACTTCGGAACCAAAACATTTGCAACACAACGTTTTCTTTTTTTTCTGCCCGTCCTGTTCTGTGTTTCACGTCGAACGAGTTTGTCGTTTATTTGTGTTGAATCGTTCTGTCGTTCTCAGTGTGATGAAAGCGATAGAACTCTTTTCCGTGTTTTCATTGACAAAATCGACTCAGATGTAAACACACATGTATAAATGTTTCTCTGAACAGACTTCAGCTGTTTTTGTAAGACTGATTGTGTCAGTCGTAGACGCAGCAGGTTTGTGTGCTTGTGTTGTGACACTTTTCAGGCTGAGTGTCATGACAACTGACTGTGGCGCTCGGAGCACTTCTGTGTATCAGAGTCTCATAATTGGAAATTTGAACAATTGTGACATTTCTAAAAAAAAAAAAGAGGCTCTGCAGCGTCTCCTGAATCCGGCACTCGGGAACAAAAGTTTTTTTATGGTTCCACGGTGACGGTTCCAGCAGTGACAGACATTACAGTATGAAGATGGTGATCTAGAGCCGTGACAATGTGGAGATTTTTTTTATGTTTCTCCTTCAAAAATTCTAAACTGCTGAAAAATCATACAGACGATAAATCCCTGTGAGATTTTCCAGATTTTCTTTATACTCACTTTATTCTAACAAACACCAATCAGCTGTTAAATACCAGTCGCATTCAAGGCAGGTTTACATTTAGCCCCGCCCACAGGACTCCTTAAAAGGCAACAATCACAGAGAACTGAAAATGACAACACAACGGCTAAGTGTTAGATTGTATATTAGACTTTACTACTGAACACTATATTGAGCTCGTCCTGGGTTCCCGTGTCCCAGACTGTTCTCGTGTCCCTGTGAGGTTTCATTACTCGTCTATTTGTTAAAACGGGTTTCAGGTTACACGCCTTCTCTTCTAACACGGATTGGAAGCACAGGTAGTCCATGTTTTATTGATTAAGTGAGGGGAAGGAGGCGGTGCAGCAGCAGCAGGGGATGCATTATTGATCATACGAGTTATAGAGGAGATGAACGACAGAGACGGAGAGAGAACCGAGGAGAAGAGAACCCGAGAGAGAGAAAGAGAGAGAGAGAGAGAGAGAGAGAGAGAGAGAGACGCCATCCATCCATCCTCTACGTCCAATCTGTATGCAGCCGATACGACTTTGCCGAGCCGCGTGACACCTGCATCATGAATTTTTCAAATTGAAATGTCACTTTGATAGAGAAGACTTCAACACAGAGCTCAGAGCGTGTGTGTGTTTATTTGTGTGTGTGTGTGGATGGGTGTGTGTGTGTGTTTTTGTGTGTATGTGTGTGTGCGTGTGTGTGTGTGTATGTGTGTGTGTTTGTGTGAGAGAGAGAGAGTGTGAATGCGTGCGTGTGCGTGTGTGAGAGAGAGTGTGAGTGCGTGCGTGCGTGTGCGTGTGTGTGTGTGTGTGTGTGTGTGTGTGTGTGAGAGAGAGAGTATGTGTGCGTGTGTATGTGTGTGTACGTGTGTCTTTTTGTGTGTGTGTGCGTGCATGAGTGTGTGTGTGTGAGTGTATGTGTGTGTGTGAGAGTGTGAGTGTGTGTATGAGAGTGCAAGTGTGTGCGTGCGTGTGTGTGTGAGAGTGTGTGTGTGCGTGTGTGAGAGAGAGAGTGTGTCTGTGAGAGTGTGTGTGCGTATGTGTGTGTGTGTGTGAGAGAGAGAGAGAGAGTGTGTGTATATGTGTGTGTGTGCGTGTGTGTGTGTGAGAGTGTGTGTGTGTGAGAGTGTGTGTATATATATGTGTGTGTGAGAGTGTGTGTGTGTGTGTGTTGCTGCTTCCACTCCTGTTCCACCAGCAGGAAACAGTCACATTTGTCTTTATGTGAATCCCCTCAGGCTTTGAGTGTTTGTTGATGATGGTACAGGGGATAATTACAGGAACTGCTGAGCACCGCTCCTGATAACCTCAACACAATCCAGCAGGAACTGAATACAATCTGCACACATCATTTACTTTCACCTGGACTTCAGCTTTTAGAGCGATTTCCTTTTTTATCCCTCAAAATAAAACCATCAGCTTTAAAGAAGTAAGAAAGTTTCTTCAGGCAAAAAAATCAGATTTATGCAGAATTGTGGTCAGAAAATGAGCCGTGTTTTAAATCCAGAACCATCTGATTGTCAGAATAAATAAAATTCATATTATTAATTATTATTAAGAATTAAAAATATTTTTCTAGTTTTATCCTTTTTATTTATTCAATTCTATATTTTACTTTTATTAATTTTATATATGTATATATATTTATTGTATTTTATTATAGGACAGTTTTTAATCACAGAATTATTATTATTATTATTATTATTATTATTATTATTATTATTATTATTATTATTATTATTATTTCTTAATAATTCTGTAGAGGAGCATCATGACTAAAGACAACACACACACACACACACAAACACACACAGTTCACTATAAAAGCTTTATTTATATTTTTACATTATAATAAGTACGGATTTTGAAAGATCCCAGAGGAAGTACATATATTTACACGCACGTCTGTTACTTAATGAAGATAAATG
The DNA here is from genome assembly GCF_030014155.1 of Tachysurus vachellii. Classification (NCBI taxonomy): domain Eukaryota; kingdom Metazoa; phylum Chordata; class Actinopteri; order Siluriformes; family Bagridae; genus Tachysurus; species Tachysurus vachellii. The sequence continues at coordinate 934,258 of NC_083468.1, read as the reverse complement.
ATGTTTTTTTTTGACAAATCTCTTCTTATGATCTGATTAAACTGCAGATATCTTCAGCTCTGGAATGTGTTCAGGACTCAGGTTATTATTTTATACTCAAAAAGGCCATTTTTTTTTTTCTTTCTTCTCCAAGCTGTAACGTTTCCTGTAATTACTTTCTGTGACGTTACAGCGGGTTGCCGATGATTCCTCGATGACGTCACGTCACGTCTTCTGTCCACTTTTCTGCTCACTGGAATGGATGAGATGATTTGATCCGGACGGTAAAACGATTAAACTTTCTTCTCTTTAATCAGAATTTCATTGTCACGATCTTACGAGAACGTTTGGTGAACACTGCGTTAGCTAGTGGACTCGACGCTGGAGAGAAGAAACGTCCAGCTGGAGAACACGATGATGATGTCACATCAACATATAAAGAAAAAAAAACAAAGACAAGAAAAGAGATGAAGGTTTCCTGTTTCTCACAAAATAAAAGTGTCCTATAAAATGTTTCTAGGTGTAGAACGTGTCCACTTTAACGGCCTGGCAGAAGATAGTCATGGAGAACACCAGCCCTAAGATCTGAAAACACACACACACACACACACACACACACACACACAGGTTATTGTCTCTTATCTGCAGTTGATCAAACTTATTGATGTTCCATCATGTCATGATTCACACGGAGCTTCAGTAAATACCTGCGTTAGAGCTGTGCACAGAGCGAAAATCCACAGAGCTACGAGGTTTTCCTGGAGCCAGCTCTTCACCCGCTCGTAACACGGCTGTCAACACACACACACACACACACACACACAGACACACACATTTAAAGACATGAGCTTATTATTCACTTTATTTATTAATATCTACAGCTCTGAGAGAAGCGCAGCTTTTTATTAACACGCCAGGCCTAATACGTTATCGTTTCCATAGCAACAGCTCGTTCGCAGGGGTCGACAACGTGCGGACGTTTTCTGTGAGGAGAAACGTGTGGAAGGAGTCTCCAGTGTCAGCACTTTGTAACAGTCAGAAGTGACGCTGGAGTGAAAAAAGTTTTCTAACATCTTCAGCAGGACAGAGACGTTTACACTACTTTGCGGTTACTATGGTAACAAGCTGCGATTTGATTTTGTCTTATAAAGTTTGCCTGGTTACAGAAACACTGTTTATCGCTGCTATAATGGAAGAGACGACAGGAAGTGGCTCGTTTTGTGTGATTTATGAGGTCATGTATGCAGCGATGCAACGTGGCTTTTTAAAGAATTGCTGCAGTTTGATGTGTTGTGGAGGAATAAAACACTGATGTTGCTGATTTTAAGTCATTTTGTCGCTCCGCTTTAACTCACAAACGCTAAAGGAGGAAATTCTGAGTGCATGGAATAAAAATATATATATATACCTCACAGGAATGAGGCAGAGTTTCAACATGAAGCTGGAAACAGACCATAACTGTTAATGACTATTTTGCAATGATCATCAGTGACATCATCAGTGACATCATCAGTGACATCATCAGTGACATCATGTTTTTGGTCTGAAGAGAAAATCTTTAGAATTTTGACTAACAAAGATGAAATCAATCCAACATTGAGGTGAGAAATATAACACAGGATAATGTTCATGTCAACGTGTTAGAAAGTGACGTATTTTTACACAGACGTGTTTTTCTCCGTGTAAAATTTCCCCTAACAATTCAATTTAAATTCAGTTTATTTCTACAGCACTTTCAACAGTTCACATTGTCTCAAAGAATAGGATTGAAGTCATTATTCCTCTCTAACGTTTATCCCTAACGATCAAGCCTGAGGTGATGATGGAGAGGTGACGTGATCCCTGAGATGATATGAGGAAGAGACCTTGAGAGGAACTCAGACTCAGAGTGTTTATAGAGTTTATAACTGACTGACTAACAGATCAGCACAAACTCTGAGTTCACCAAAGACCCGACACTAACGTCTTCCTGCCGAAGTCTTCAAACGATGGCCGATTGGGACTCGACCATAAAGCCGACAGTGGGCTGTGACAGTCTTCAGGCTCCATCCACAGCAATCCCATGATTCACTGGCTGTCCTAACAGCCTTCAGATCAACAATAAACTCTACGTTTATTTGAAACACAAACACATTCTGACCCGTTCGCATCATCACATCCACTAATGAGTGTTTATAGAAAGTCTGACAGCCACAACGAAATAAATCAATAAGAAAACATCAGATTGAGCGAGAAACCCGACAGACCTCAGCGAGCTCCAGCATTACAGCGGCGCTGATTACTGTTCACCATCTTATTTTATCTAAACGCTGAGAAAAAGAGGTTTTTCTGTAATAACAGCTCTTAACTGCTCTGATCTTTCTATTACCATTTTAAGGGGATTTGGTTATAAATTCATTACATCAGCAGAAGCGAGGGGGGAAAAGACTAGAGCTACTTTAGATGTGAAATAAGACGGAAGAAAAACAAATAAAAAAGGATTATAAACACAATAAAAGGAGGACAACTGAAATGAAATGAAAATGAAATTCTTTAAGCCTGAAAAGAAAATAACAAAAAGAAAAATAAATCATCCGTAAGTTCAGGACTCGATTCTCTAAAAGCATCCAGGAGGTTTGACCAGACAACACAATGCACTCGTTCACGTCTACTGCTGATTTATTCACTAAATTAGTTCTTAGTTCTAAAAGATAGAACTACTATCAATTACGAAATATATTGCCACGCTTAAGACGGATTTGCGGTTGTTTTAGAGTTGAGGTTGTTGAGATGGTTTCAGTCTCAGGACAAACGTGAGTGCGAGCGGCACCAAGGAACTCGTCTGAAACCCACCGACATTAAAAATGTACAGGTTGGTAGGAAGGTAGTGATAATGGAGAAACATATCCAAAATATTCCGAGAGAATGGCTCTATAAAGTCTCTATAATGGCTCTATAACTGCTCTATAATGTCTTTATAACATTTCTATAACATTTCTTGAATGTCACTATAACATCTCTATAATGTCTCTAAAACATCTCTGTAATGTCTCTATAACATTTCTATAATGTTTCTAAAATGTCTCTATAATGTCTCTATAACATTTCTATAATGTCTCTATAAAATCTATGATCTATAATGTCATTATAACATCTCTATAATGTCTCTAAAACATCTCTATAATGTCTCTATAACTATGTATATAACATTTCTAGAACATCTCTATAACATTTCTATTACGTCTCTATAACATTTCTATTAAATCTCTATAACATTTCTATTACGTCTCTATAACATTTCTATTAAGTCTCTATAACATTTCTATTAAATCTCTATAACATTTCTATTAAATCTCTATAACATTTCTATTACGTCTCTATAACATTTCTATTAAATCTCTATAACATTTCTATTACATCTCTATAACATCAGTATCACAACAGCACAAAACAGGATGAAAGAAATGGAGGATTTTTTGTGATTTTCCTGTTAAGCAGCGAACTAATTAACATCATTACAGCTTTTCAGATGTGAAATATTTCCCTGTGATTATAAACTGGTCTAAACACGATCCTGGGTTTATGTAGTCGTTATGTGTCCTGCTGCAACCTTCTGCTTCTATTTGCATATTCATGTATCAGTGACTCTGATTGGACGGCACTTGAACTTTTGTGATGTCGGCACTTGAACTTTTGTTGTGAAGTCGACCAGACGTTCGTTCACGATATCTGATTTATGTTAATGTTCCAGCACGTCGTATTTCCCCCTCGCTACAGCGCTCAGTTCCCTGATGTTCAGTGTTTCGCCGTCTGACACTATCTATCGAGCCGTTTTTGTTCAGCGTTGTTCCGCCGTGTCCTGGTTTTCACTTACGTACGAGGCTGAAGCTCTGTTCAGGTTCTGATTGGATTTCTGTTGCTAAGCGACTAGCCGTGACATTCTAACACCACAAACACTGCACTGAGAAAGCTTCAGAGCAGAGTTTTATAACCTCGGGGTAAAAAGCTGTGCTGTAACCCCACTTCTACGTTTCACGTGTGAAACGTTCCACAGCTACAAACCCGCGCTGCTTCGTTTTATTTAGTCTCAGATCTTTATCATACAGTATAATCTGTTATAGAAGATTTTATTGAGCTCTACGGCGTAATACTGGTTACCTTCTGCTCTGTAGGAGGTTGGAGTTAATGAGGAAACACGTGAGGATGTTTCAGTTTGAAGGCAGAGCGAAAGTGTACGTGGCTCCAGCAGGAACCTCGGTTCTGTAATCTCTAATGCACGAATGGTTTTGACATCACTGGCTTGGCCTGTCTGAATTATTCACCACGCTCTGATTCGAGCCCCTCGTGTGTGTGTGTGTGTGCATGTGTGTGTGTGTGTGTGTTGGGAGAAAATGCTGCAGTTTCTCATCTCTGTAAGTAAAGCCTGTTCTTGTTTTAACTTCCTGCTCTCTGATCGCTGGCTTCTCTCTCTGGAGGTCAGTGGACTGGACGTCACACACTCAGACCTTGAGATATCTCACAGCACCATGACGTGTTTTATTCTTCACAGCAGGAGCTGTTAAAGTCACTTGGAGCAGGACAGTGAGGACGATCTGATCACAAGCACACAGAGCTTCCATGTGTGTCTGATTGTTCTCCAGAGAAAAACACTTGTGATCAGTTTGTAATGGATGCAGCTGATTATGTAGGACTTCAGAGTTCCAGACAGAGACGTGTGATCGTGAGCTGCTTCGTTCGCTTTCAGAACAAACTGAACTTCTAAAAGTAGTTTTAACAGCTGACACTTTATTCCATTCAGACATTTTTCTTCCTGCAAGCTCTCACATCCCAGATGAAGCTCTATTAAGTGTTTATTTCTCTACCACATATTATTTTAGATTAGACTGTATTAGCCGGATCTGTACAGAGAAAATGGAGATAGGAAGCTTTTGTAGTACACAGAAAATGTGGCCTTCACAACTGTCAGTCATCTCAGATTCATATGTTAATTGGCTCATCTGATGTTTTTTGGCTTAGGATTTTAAAACACAAAGCATTTACACTTCAGTGAATATTAAAAAAACATGTTTTATTCAAATAAAATCCAAAAACAGGCAAGAAGTCTTTCAATTCTCAATTAAAATTAATTATTTGTATTAATTTTATGATTCCGGGGTCACGGTGGCTTAGTGTTTAGCACGTTCACCTCACACCTCCAGGGTTGGGGGTTCGATTCCCGCCTCCGCCTTGTGTGTGTGGAGTTTGCATGTTCTCCCCGTGCCTCGGGGGTTTCCTCCGGGTACTCCGGTTTCCTCCCCCGGTCCAAAGACATGCATGGTAGGTTGATTGGCATCTCTGGAAAATTGTCCGTAGTGTGTGATTGTGTGAGTGAATGAGAGTGTGTGTGTGTGTGTGTGCCCTGTGATGGGTTGGCACTCCGTCCAGGGTGTATCCTGCCTTGATGCCCGATGACGCCTGAGATAGGCACAGGCTCCCCGTGACCCGAGGTAGTTCGGATAAGAGGTAGAAGATGAATGAATGAATGAATGAATTTTATAGTAATTCTGTTTGTTGCTTTTAGTATTTTAGTTAATTCTGTATCACTGAAGACTGAATAATGTTCTGCTTAAAAATACCTTCTTATAAAATGTTAGATTTAAAAAAAAAAAGTGTATATTTTTTTATTTCAGAGTGTTTATAGAGTGTGATTGGTAACAGAACAGCGGGCTCCATTTTCAGTGAGTGGAGCCTGTAGACATCGAGGTCGCGGTAAATGTGAAGTCAGTGTGAGCTGCTTTAGGAAACGCAGGAGAAATAAAGATCCTGCTGAGATCAAATCAATAAGAGACCGGGCTCGAGAATCTATAACGAACTTCTACTGTGTGTGTGTGTGTGTGTGTGTGTGTGTGTGTGTGTGTGTGTGTTGGCTTTACATACAGCAGTCCACCATGTCCCGGGATTTTCCAGGCCACAGTTGTCGCTGTATTCCAGGCAGCAGGAGTCCGGGACACGTGTAGTGTTGTACACGTCAAACCAGTCGGTGTGATTATTTACGCCACAGCAACGAAACTGCAAGAGAAAAAGAGTGAGACAGAAATCATTACGAGAAAAAATTTAAGCCAGCGATAGAAAATATTTTCCTCTCGTTTGTCCTTCTGTCCGTCTGAATTCATCACGCAGGAACGTTTAATCTCGGCACAATTCCGTCTGTAAGAAAGTGTTTACAAAGTCACCTCCGTGGGTCACAAGCTCTAATCAGCAGCATCTCCTCACCTCCAGCACGTCTTTTATTCACGGCGTCTCCGACAACAACAACAACAACATCGCCGTCGTCATGGTGTCTGCAGCTCTACACACTGCACGCGAACCTTAACCATGTGTTTTCTTCATGACTCTGAATCAGAACTCTCGAGTCGCTCTAAAATATCTATTTCTATGCAAATAGGTGAATAATTCCTCAAATTTCTGTTTGTAGGAAGCAGTTATCACTAAACACAACATAGTGTGTTATCACTAAACACGACGTAGTGTGTTATCACTAAACACAACATAGTGTGTTATCACTAAACACAACATAGTGTGTTATCACTAAACACGACGTAGTGTGTTATCACTAAACACGACATAGTGTGTTATCACTAAACACAACATAGTGTGTTATCACTAAACACAACATAGTGTGTTATCACTAAACACAACATAGTCTGTTATCACTAAACACAACATAGTCTGTTATCACTAAACACAACATAGTGTGTTATCACTAAACACAACATAGTGTGTTATCACTAAACACGACATAGTGTGTTATCACTAAACACAACATAGTGTGTTATCACTAAACACAACATAGTGTGTTATCACTAAACACGACGTAGTGTGTTATCACTAAACACAACATAGTGTGTTATCACTAAACACAACGTAGTGTGTTATCACTAAACACAACATAGTGTGTTATCACTAAACACAACATAGTGTGTTATCACTAAACACGACATAGTGTGTTATCACTAAACACAACATAGTGTGTTATCACTAAACACGACGTAGTGTGTTATCACTAAACACAACATAGTGTGTTATCACTAAACACAACATAGTGTGTTATCACTAAACACAACATAGTGTGTTATCACTAAACACAACATAGTGTGTTATCACTAAACACGACATAGTGTGTTATCACTAAACACGACATAGTGTGTTATCACTAAACACGACGTAGTGTGTTATCACTAAACACAACATAGTGTGTTATCACTAAACACAACATATTGTGTTATCACTAAACACGACATAGTGTGTTATCACTAAACACAACATAGTGTGTTATCACTAAACACGACATAGTGTGTTATCACTAAACACGACGTAGTGTGTTATCACTAAACACAACATAGTGTGTTATCACTAAACACAACATATTGTGTTATCACTAAACACGACATAGTGTGTTATCACTAAACACAACATATTGTGTTATCACTAAACACGACATAGTGTGTTATCACTAAACACGACATAGTGTGTTATCACTAAACACGACATAGTGTGTTATCACTAAACACAACATAGTGTGTTATCACTAAACACAACATAGTGTGTTATCACTAAACACAACATAGTGTGTTATCACTAAACACAACATAGTGTGTTATCACTAAACACAACATAGTGTGTTATCACTAAACACGACGTAGTGTGTTATCACTAAACACAACATAGTGTGTTATCACTAAACACAACATAGTGTGTTATCACTAAACACGACATAGTGTGTTATCACTAAACACGACGTAGTGTGTTATCACTAAACACAACATAGTGTGTTATCACTAAACACGACATAGTGTGTTATCACTAAACACGACATAGTGTGTTATCACTAAACACGACATAGTGTGTTATCACTAAACACGACATAGTGTGTTATCACTAAACACAACATAGTGTGTTATCACTAAACACAACATAGTGTGTTATCACTAAACACAACATAGTGTGTTATCACTAAACACAACATAGTGTGTTATCACTAAACACAACATAGTGTGTTATCACTAAACACGACATAGCCGACGTTCATTCACACTGCTGGTGTTTTTAACTCATTATTATCTTCAGAAACAAACAGAATTGTGTTTCTGTGTTTTTGGAGATCAGCAGCTCAGATCTGGACCACGACACTGTGACTGTCGTCATTAATGAACTGATAACAATAGTGTTGATGCAGCACTACACACTACACACTCTACACTCCAGACACTCTACACACTACACACTCTACACTCTACACACTCTACACACTACACTCTATACACTCTAAACACTCTACACACACACTCACACCACACACTCCAAACACTCTACACACTCTACACACTATATACACTCTACACACTACACACTCTACACTCTACACACTGTATACACTCTACACACTCTATACACTCTACACACTCTACACACTGTACACATTCTACACACACACACCACACACTCTGCACACTCCAAACACTCTATACACTCTACACACTCTACATGCTGTACAAGTTATACACACTCTACACAAACACCACACCCTCTACCCACTCCATACACACACCACACACTCTACACTCTACTGTACACACACTCCATACACTCCAAATACTTCAAACACTTCACACACATTTGCCTGCTGACTTCACCTCTCTCTCTCTCTCTCTCTCTCTCTCTCTCTCTCTCTCTCTCTCTCTCTCACACACACACACACACACTCTCTTTTTTCTCTCTCTCCTCTTTTATGTGTCTCATTTTCCATTAATGTGCCATAATTTCACGCTGAATCTGCCTGTGACAGGTCATTAGGTTGAACAGTTTCTACTCTGTAGTCTGCAGTCTGTAGTCTGAACACGTCGACATTCGACATCTGCTCCAGCACTAAACATGATCAAAGTTCATCCTGTCATGGTGCAGGATGGAGAACAGAAGGCTTTTCTTTCAGTTCTGTCCTTTCTACAGGTAACATGTGTCGACTCATTTAACTCGTTTAGGAGAAGTGTTAGAGTGCCGCATGAGCTGAACACTAAAGGATTCATCTGCTGCAAATAATAAAGTTAAAATGTACAGAATAATCCAGTTATTCCAAATATTAATCCAGAATAATCCAAATATTCTTACTCTGACCTTCACACACTGCTAGTAGAACCAAAGCACTACTGTAGACAACCATCATGTCCTCCTTATGTTCTAATCATCAACAAATTTATTACTGTGTTTCCTAAGAAGCACTTATTTATTTATTTGTTTGTTTGTTTGTTTGTTTGTAATTAAAACGTAATTTTACTCACAATGAACAAAATAGATTTTTAATAGTTAAATAAAAGTAAAATAAATATATAAATTTTTTTGGGCGACTGGAAAATTATTTTATTTCTTTAAAATAATTATTATTTATTCTTGCACTTGATAAAATTTCTCTAATAAACGAGAGACCTCATTTGAAATTCTATTTTATTCCAAGCAAAAACTTGGAAAATCTTTTATTTCTTACAACTGCTTAAATACCTTTTAACAACAGACGTTGAACAGAGCTTTTATTTCTATATATTTCTAACTTCCCACAGCACATTTTTACTGAGAGTTTGTTATGAAACTTTTAGATGATCTGCGATATTCTGTGAGATTCTGTATGTGATTATCGTCATTGCTTACGTCAGTCTGGACGATGCTCCAGGCGTTGGTCAGGCCGATGTTTCCCTCAGTGCCGAACAGCTGCAGGCCTTTTTTCAGGTCACTTTGAGCGTAATGGTCAATCTGTAAAATAAAAAAAATAACAATAAAACGTATAATTAAATCTCACTAACTTACTAACAGGACGAATAACAATGACGTTCCTGCTAATGGAAAATGTTTTGAAGTTAAATCAAAAAATAAATCTTTACAACCATCTAAAGGAAAGAAAGTCAAAGTTAAAATCCATGAATATATCATTCATTCACTCATCTTCTACCACTTATCTGAACTACCTCGGGTCACGGGGAGCCTGTGCCCATCTCAGGCGTCATCGGGC
>NC_083468.1:899264-919264 GCF_030014155.1 Tachysurus vachellii | reverse complement strand
CGGATTTACATGATTTCTAAACATTAAATCTATTTTTTTTTCTATAACAAGGGAAATCAAAAGTTTTAGCTGTGAACTCACTTCAGGTTCAGATGTGATATTAACATCCATCTCAGATAATCTGATTCCACACAGACAGCAGAGACGGATGGAGTTTGAACCTGGCGGATTCTCGCGTCTCAAACGTGTCTCCGGTGACCCACTTGATTGAGTTCTGTAATAACGTAGTCGACTCTCAGCTCCTTCATTTTACTGACAGAAGCCGACGTGCTGCTTTGAATAAACTGCATCCAGGAACTTTAACAGGGACACAGTGTACTTTTACTAACCAAACGTAACACAATTACACTCCAGTACAGACTCACACTCTCACACACGCTTATTGATTTATTTTTCCCCGATGGCTGAATTTCATGTGGCTCTAATATTCCCACTGTTTTAGGAAGTTAAAGACGTTTAAAGACTTTTACGGCTAACAGAACCTGGTCTGCTTCACAAAGCCGCTTCTGATTAAGATGGGAGGAAATAAAATGAGTGCTTTGTGAAAATAAATTGTAAAAATGTTGTTTGTGTAGCTTAAAATAGACAAAATGTGTAAATCACGTGATTTGATCACAGACAGCACAGCTACTGTTAAAGCACAGACTCATTAATATTCATTATACACTTGTTAATATTCATTAGACATGCATTAATATTATAACACCAGGTCAAAATTTTGTCTGCTATTTTCCTACTTTTAATAAATTTGTTCAAATTAATTAAATAATTTTTTTTTTTTTACACCACAGCGCTTCTGAGTTCTGGATTCTGATTGGTCGGAATTCTCTAACAGCAACTCAGACGGTAGCGCAGGTTTATATTGATGTACACGCTCCGATACCTTATCGTTTCTATAGCAACAGCTCATTCGCGGGGACGTTTCTTTAACACGGTGAAGAAGTCTCTAGTGTCAGCGCCGTGTACCAGTCAGAGGTGAAGCTGCAACATGAACGTTTCTTACATCTTCTTTAACCATATGAAGAGCGACAGTAAAGTTCAGCAGATGAGAGAAGCACTGATTCTATCTGCTACAGCTGAAGTGACAATAAAAGGTAACTGGATTCATGGAACATTAAATGTAACTATAAATGGACAAGAAATATGACGTGTTGTTCTTTAATAGATAAGAGAATCACATCGTTGGTAAATTACTGTGATCTGCTTCAGGAGACTAGAAGCAACTCCATGTCATAACACACACACACGCACACACACACACACACAGCAGCTTGTAAAAAACTCTGCACATTTATATTCACAGAAATCTCACAGCTCTCCTGCAGCAGAAGATCCTACAAAAGAACATCATTTTTTGTTGGTTTTTGGAGAACCGTGAAGGATGAAGCTCCTCAGCTCATCATCTCAGAATCATGAGCCAAAAGCAAAGAACTGAAGCAACTCCAGCAGACAGACTTCCAGCGTTAATTATTCAACACCACAGAAAAGCCCAGGCGTACAGCAGAGGGATAAATCTATACCTTCTGAATGCTCAAATACAATCTTACTCAAAGGAACATGAGGAATGCGTCTCACGTGTCGAGGCTCAGAGCTGAAGAAGCTCCGCCATGAGCATCGTTTACAAACTCAAACAGCGTTAAACAAAAATCGACATAGTCTGCACAAGTATAAGTGACTCCATAAGCATTTACCTCATCACTGTGAAATTAAAATGAAATTAAATTCAAACCTCCATTTACACAAGTACATAGAGAACAGTAATGCTAGCAGGCTAAGAATACAATAAGTACCTTAGATAGCTATGTAGCTTCCTATAGACTTTAGCACCATTCAGACTTAATGCACCTGATGCTGGATGCATAACATCATAAGTTTAGTGTCATACTGTACAACATCAAACGATCTGGCTCGCTAGTCTACCTGAGTCACCTAGCTAATGCTAGTACCTGTACGACATACAGTAGATCAGATGCAGTGCTCTGAAATGTTGATATCATCTACACACTGAGATCATTTGCAGATTGATATCATGCTGCTGAAATATATAAAGTGAAGATATCTGATAAATCGGGGATGAGTCAGGGACGTTCGTCTGTCTTCACCGTCTCAGACACTGCAGTAGCAGAGTTTCACCAGGAAACAGCTTCATTTTTATTTAATAAATTCGGTTACTGGATGTTGGGGTTACATCCATCATTATTTTTGTATAACAGTTATAACGTTACTATTACAGTGAACCCTGAACTTCTGTAGTCTAGATGATTTGTTCATCCATCTGCTTTCATGTCGTAAAGCTACACACTGTAGAAGAGGTCAATGGGGGTGAATACTTATGGAAAATACTTTGTCTCAGTCACTGCTCCGGAATATCTAGAACATTCCAAGTTAAAAACAAACGCAATATTGACTCAACGTTCTGCAGTCAGAGAAAAAAAGAGTGATAATGACAAATGATGAAAGGAGAAAGAAGTGATTGAAGTGGGATTTATGTGAGAAGGGAAAAAAAACAAAAAACAAATCTCCAGTGAGAGGCAAAGTGTAAAAAAAATCCCTCTACATATTGTATAAAGGGAGAGAGAGAGAGAGAGAGAGAGAGAGAGAGAGAGAGAGAGAGAGAGAGAGAGAGAGAGAGTAGAGAGAGAGGGGGGGGAGAGAGAGAGAGAAAGAGAGAGAGAGAAAATGGGAGCGAAGGAGAGAGAGAGAGAGAGAGAGAGAGAGAGAGAGAGAGATACACAGGGAATTAAAGTCATTTTTAAGCAGTCTGACTCTGACACTGACTCTAACACTCCCTCAGGATCTGCCTCTCAGCTCAGACACAGTGATGTCGGTTTATATATTCAGACAGAAAATGAAAGTCGACATTTGTCATTTTTCTGTGCTTTGGGTGAATCAGAATCAGCCTGCATTTTATTTTCCTCATGAACAAACACTAAATGCAGACGGATGAAAGATTTCACCTGATAATCTGCTCAAAATACACAATTAATATTCATGTATTCCTTTAAGCCTCGGACGCTTCTGGGGCAGTTTCTCCTCCTCGGTTTGTCTAATCTTCTAAAAATACTGCCAGGAGAAAAACATCAGGAGAAATAAACACAACTGCAATTAAAATCTTAACTTTAAGAGTTAATTACAGCTTCATGTTGTTTTATGGGCAAATAAATATTAACGACGGAGTCTAATGACTGTTAATAAACAGCTGTTTCTCATTTATACAAAATAAAATAAAATGTTTGTCCTAAAAAATGAGAAGTTAGAAACGTAGCTAATGCTTTACTTAGCCTTAACACTTGGTATAACACTGTCATAACACTGACATAACACTCAAATAACTGACATAACACTGACATAACACTGTCATAACACTGTCATAACACTGACATAACACTGACATAACACTGTCATAACACTTACATAACACTTACATAACACTGTCATAACACTGTCATAATGCTGACATAACACTGACATAACACTCAAATATCACTGACATAACACTGACATAACACTGACATAACACTGACATAACACTGTCATAACACTGACATAACACTCAAATAACTGACATAACACTGACATAACACTGTCATAACACTGTCATAACACTGACATAACACTGTCATAACACTTACATAACACTTACATAACACTGTCATAACACTGTCATAATGCTGACATAACACTGACATAACACTCAAATAACACTGACATAACACTGACATAACACTCACAACACTGTCATAACACTTACATAACACTCACATAACACTATAATAACACTGTCATAACACTACATAACACTCACATAAAACTGTCATAACACTAAAATAACACTTACATAACACTTACATAACACTGTCATAACACTGTCATAACACTTACATAATACTCACAACACTGTCATAAAACTGTCATAACACTGTCATAACACTCACATAACACTCACATAACATTGTCATAACACTTACATAACACTGTCATAACACTGTCATAACACTGTCATAACACACATAACACTGTCATAACACACAACACTGTCATAACACTGACATAACACTGACATAACACACATAACACTGTCATAACATTGAAGTGGAAGCTGAAGACTTTAAACTTTGCCAATAAACAATGAGGCAAAAATAAGTGATGAAACATGAACTGGTGAATAAATCAGACTGGATCACAGATGACTTCGTAATGGATCTATGGATTAATGCAGGATGTAAAGTCCATTATTCTGCGCTTTATGTAGTGTGCGCTCGAGGAGAGCGAGGAGAAGTTCAACAGTCAGCCAAAGCAGGATATAAACTGCTGATCTTTGTTATTGTTAATAACAAACCGTCAGGACCGTAGACCGTCAGGTACAAAGAGAGAAGAAGACGATTAACTGGACTAAAGCTAGCCGTTAGCGCCTGCTCCGAACCGCATTAGCTGCTAATATTTTAGTGCACGGTGAAGCCAAGCGACAGATGGAGAGCGTTAATTGTGTTTAATTTGAAAGATGCGTCTCATTATGTCTTATCGTTAAACTCTTCAGTAGTTAAGAACCGCAATAATCAGGAGGCTTATTGATTAGAAGACAGAATGAGTTGTTATTAGGCGTATAATACACCTACTTACTGACTTACACAACAAACATCGTCATAACAAGCGAGTTTGTATCTCTAGCTCTACTATTAGCTCTCGAATACGTCATGGTTTCTATAGTAATAGCTCAATCACAGGGAGGTGTTCAGTTCACGCTTGACTGATAATAAACAGGTTACATAAGCGTCTATAACGTGTGGAAGGAGTCTCCAGTCACATCATCGCTCAGGTGCTGCTTCACTTTATTGTTTTTCTGTGAAGCCCATAATGTGCAAAATGCCACAAGATACGCAGCAGGCTGGACGTTGTGGAAAGTTTATACAGTAGCTAGTTAAGTATCTGTTATCTAGCAGAACAGACCAAAAATCTTATTATTTCCTGTTTGTCTCATGTCCGTGTTGATGACTGAACGTCTTCCTCACGTCTCACTCCACAGTGGTGTTAATATGAAGCTCATATAAAAGTAGACACTCAGGACTTTTGTAGAGTTTTAACACTATTTCTGTTTTTCTCTACAACACTAGAGCTGATAGACTCATATAAAAGTTAACGGAAAACGTTAATTATTCCCACACAGATGTTTGTGTGTTCAGAGTAAATGTTGATATCAAACCCATTTCTGTTCTCTGAGAAGCTCAGAGTGTTTGTTCATCTAAAAAGCAGCTCAGATTTCTCTTCAACACTAAAATTCAGTGTAAGATCATCAACAGAGGGAAAAACACACGTCTAAAACACACTGAAAGAACGACAGACTCACTTTAGATCAGATTCAGAGGGTAAAATGTCCCATAAGGACAAAGGGTTAAGATGATGAACTGAAAAGGAAACTTCCAGAAGGATAACGGACACAAGTGTTGACTTTGTCGTGAACAACACACTGAATCAGTTTGACTAATCCCTGATGTGGTGAAGAAACGCGACACTGAGTTTATTGTTTTAACACCCAAGTAAAAGGCAGAAGGTCTCTGTCGTGTCTCATGAGGAATACAGCAATGTGGCTCAGTCCAGGCCTGAGATCCCAGAGACACCAATGTGGACAGACTTTGTGGTCAAGCTCTTCTCGGCGGTTGCCATGGTGAGGCGAGGAACGTTAACTGAAACCGTTTTCCAAAGCAGAAGTCCCACTTGTTAATCAGAGGAAGGTCAGTGCCACTGACTTGTCTGTCTCTCTCTCTCACACACACACACACACACACAAACACACAAACGCACGCACAAACACACAGAGCAGTACTTACACACACAGCAGTGCGCACACACACACACACACTGTCACACACACACAAACACACACACTCACAAACACACACAAACACACACACACTCAGACACACACACACACACACACACACACACTCACAAACACACAGCAGTTCACACATGCACACATACACACAAATCAGAGAAATGGTCTGGACGATCCATTAAATGTAACTATAAACAGTTAAAAAGTATGATGTGTAATTCTTGAATAAATTAAAAACTGTAATCGTTAAATCACTGTAGTGTTAAAGGAATATTAATAATAAGAAGAGGAAATGAATCAGCTTCAAGTCGCAGTAACAGTGACTTTACTGCATCACACGTCAACGTCTCACACGTCGCAGAATGAAATCTTACAGTGTTAATGACAGATGCGTTTATTTTGGTGAGTTTGTGTTTAATGTGAATCTGAGAATGTAAGATTCTGTGAATCAGTTCAGCTCCGTCAACTCGCCCCGAATCATTAACGGTTTCTTTAGTCGATGGCTTCACACAGATAAATCCATAGCGTGCGTTTCACTCCTGCTGCGTTAAGTCCAAGTGGAAGTGTTGAAACGACCAGAAAGGGAAAATGTGACATTTCAGTCTGACATTAACAAGAGGAGGAAAACGATTTTAGAAAACTGCTTTTCACTGCTGAGATATTTGATCTTTCTCTGCTTGGGATTTCTAATAAAAAATAAAGATAAATGATACAATCATCCAGAACCAAAGAAGAAACCTTTTATGTGGCAACAGATTTAAATCATAGGGCTAAATTTTCACTCGAGTACATGACGTCATTTAGTCTGTGTTTGTAAAATACACAAAGCTACTTTACGTTAATGAGCTGAACTTTACTGCTGATTTATTTTACACACATTATAAACCCAGTTGATTGTAAACGTTAGACGTTATATGTCAATATGTAAAAGCTACATATAAAATAATCACAATCACCCTTTAAAAATTGTACACCTTATCAGGTTAAAATTTCCAGCTGTAGTAATAACACGTCCTGGACAGTTAGAGCTCAGGGGTTCAGATGTTGGAGCTCTGACCAGAAGGTGATGAGTTTAAATCCCTACAGCACCAGAGTGCCATGAATGAAAGCCTCAATTAACCCTCAACTGCTCATATGTGTCATGATGGCTTGGAAAATGTCCTTCCAGAACACTAGGGGGCGCTCTGGTGGGGGTTTGTTTATGTTTCGTGTCCTCACGTGTGTTTGCCCCGCCCGATTTTTATCCTGTTCCCACCTCGCCACGGCTGCTTCCCATGTTTCTATGATTACCTCCTGTACATATACCTGTCGTCTTCAGTGTGTCTGTTCTTTCAGCAGCAGCTCCTTACTGTTGCTTTCTACAGAATCGACCAGTCTGAGCAGGAATCGCACTTTTATCTGCACAACATCATTTTAAATCCTAAGTTTCATAGAAAATCGGTTACACACTATTTATTTTTGCCATGATCTGCTCTCACACACACACACACACACACACACACACACACTTCATACACACATGGCATACACACACGGCGTACACACACATGGCATACACACACACATGGCGTACACACACAGGGCGTACACACACACATGGCATACACACACACATGGCGTACACACACACGCCGTACACACACATGGCATACACACACACATGGCGTACACACACACGGCGTACACACACACGGCATACACACACACGCCGTACACACACATGGCATACACACACACGCCGTACACACACATGGCATACACACACACATGGCGTACACACACACGGCGTACACACACATGGCATACACACACACGGCGTACACACACATGGCATACACACACACACACACACACACACACACACACACTTCATACACACACAAGACTTAGATATATTAACCTAAGATTCATGTTGCACACTGTTAGCTAACAAACATGCTACGTAACCCAGTTCCCATCATGCTGTAGCAGCTGTAACATTGCTGTACCAGTTGGCTTGTTGGTCCGTTGGGTCGGACTGTGTTCTTTCTACTACAGGTGAACATCTCCAGAGTGAGTTTGTGTTGATTGTTTTGATTGTGAATTTGAGCGTGATTGCCGCGTTTGTGTATGTCGTAAAAGTAACGCACAAAAAACCAAGCAGGACTCATCGCTAACAGGCGTCTCTGAAAACATCAAGTCAGGTCTTGTCAGACACTTGACCTTGCTGTGACCTTCACCATGTTCAACCGGAACCAGAAACATAGTGCTAGCACCACCTAGTGGCAGACGCCACATAGTGAAAACGCCACATACTTTCCATATATCCTGCTACATGTCGATTGTCCACGTGCCCGACAGTCTCACAACACAATATTGACTTTTAAATTATTATTATTATTATTATTATTATTATTATTATTATTATTATTATTATTATTATTATTATTTCAGCTCAAATTCTGATCTTGATCTAATTTTCACCCCTTGTGTAGCTGAAAGCATTTTCAGTGGCGTCCCTCATACACACAGCTACGGCACAGTTTCTATTCCACATGCTCCAGTTTACCACGACAGAAAGCAACAGCAAGAGAGAAACAATTGAAATCTTTCACTTCCTCCTGAATCCTGAGCCTCATCCTGTCTCCTGATAGACTTAAATCAGATGCTCCTAAAAGATCCTACGTTTCTTCTGCACGCTAGCGTCCTGCTTTTAAGTAGAGTTTATCGTCTTTATTTCCTGATCAGTTTTACATCGCAGACACTAAGAGGAGTCGTGAAGGCTGAAGGTTTTATTCTGATGAGCTTCACACCATCGGGATGAAGGAACTTTCCTTTAGTTGTGAGACTCTTCAGCTGCATTAGACAAAACATTTAATGACATCTGTGTGCATCGCTAGCTAGTTGTTATGGAAACAAAGAAGAGAAAGAAGGAATACGGCTAGTGTTTGGGGATCTGCTGCTTTCTCCAGCTCACACAGCCTCGGAGCAGCATACACATGTCGTACACACACGGTGTACACACACCCAACGTACACACACACGGTGTGCACACAAACGGCGTACACACACACGGCGAACACACACACGGCATACGAACACACGGCGTACACACACATGGCATACACACACACACACGGCATACGAACACACGGCGTACACACACATGGCATACACACACACACACGGCGTACACACACACGGCGTACACACACACGGCGTACACACACAAGGCGTACACACACACGGCGTACACACACAAGGCGTACACACACACGGCGTACACACACACGGCGTACACACACACGGCGTACACACACACGACGTACACACACACGGCGTACACACACACGGCGTACACACACAAGGCGTACACACACGGCGTACACACACATGGCATATACACACATGGCATACACACACACGGCGTACACACACAGCGTACACTGCCTCTATCACGAGGCTGTTTTTATTAAGATATAACTTATTAATCACTCCAGTTTGATTTTGAGAATAATTTTGATTTGCTGTAATACTGAAGAGGCTGATGAATAATAATCAGCTCTAACACGACCTTCACATTTATCTCATCATCTTCCATTTAACATTTACATCCAATCCATTTACATGCAGTGTAAACTAAAAAAAAAAGAGAAAAAAATCTGAATTTTATTTTTTGCACAAAAAAAATGTCTGATAATTATTATTATGATAATTATCATTATAATGAGTCTGATCTCAGGACTTTCTCTGTAGTGTTTGGGGTTAAGAACATTTAACCGAGACCACAGACAGATGAGACCAGAGCGAGAACGTCTGTGGGACCAGATGCCCAGATTCATGAATCTACTGTTGTATTTTTACAGGATGTTTAAAGTAACCAATAAAACCAGATGTGCTTTATACAGACTCATTTTCAAGAAGATAAAGTATGTAGAAGAAATGAGTTGTGTACTGTAAAGTTTCCCTGGAGTCTGTGAGGAGACTGAGACCATGTGTGGTGTGTGATCATCTCCAGAACCACAACAATAGTTTTCTGTATTGACTTGGATTTGGTGAAGATCTTTATGCCTTTGTACTAGTCCTCATTTTGGGTGAGAGTTTAAAAAACTAATGTTTTAGACAACAAATAAGAGTGTGTGTGTGTGTGTGCCCTGTGATGGGTTGGCACTCCGTCCAGGGTGTATCCTGCCTTGATGCCCGATGACGCCTGAGATAGGCACAGGCTCCCCGTGACCCGAGGTAGTTCAGATAAGCGGTAGAAGATGAGTGAGTGAGTGAGTGAGTGAGTGAGTGAGTGAGAGTGTTTTAGACAACACAGTAATAAAGTAAAATAAATCCTTCTTTTAGTAAACAGCCTAATATCTGATAACACATAAACTGACTCCTTAGTCAGATTTAATCTAAGCTGGACTTGGACTTGTTCAGTAACTCAATCTGTCGCTACAAAACATTGGCTGTGATCATTCATTCATTCATTCATTCACTCATCTTCTACCTCTTATCCGAACTACCTCGGGTCACGGGGAGCCTGTGCCTATCTCAGGAGTCATTGGGCATCAAGGCAGGATACACCCTGGACGGAGTGCCAACCCATCACAGGGCACACACACACACTCATTCACTCACACACTACGGACAATTTTCCAGAGATGCCAATCAACCTACCATGCATGTCTTTGGACCGGGGGAGGAAACCGGAGTACCCAGAGGAAACCCCCGAGGCACGGGGAGAACATGCAAACTCCACACACACAAGGTGGGGGCGGGAATCGAACCCCCAACCCTGGAGGTGTGAGGCGAACGTGCTAACCACTAAGCCACCGTGACCCCTGACTGTGATTAATTTAGGCAAAATGTTCATCCTTTCAGAGCGTGAGGTGTTGTGGATAATTCAGAATTGTACTGTAATGAAAGTAAAATATCTGATCTGGGTGAATCAGACCAACAAGGCTGTGCTTGTAATTAACATTTAGTTTGTAGCAGATGGATTTGTACCATGTGATTAGAACAAGTAGCAAAACACCATGGAGGTGCCAATACTTTGTTCCCAAGAAACCTGAAAAAATCCCTTTGTCAAATTTATACATGATATTCAGAGCCAAAAGTAAGACAGTTCACACCTGAGGATTGACTGTGGAGCCATTTACCTCGTCTCTTCTACAGTAATTAGCTCACTGAAGCGTGTAGCGGTGACTCTACAGCGCTAAGCCGTTAGCACTAAGCCTCTAGCTCCGAGCAGCTCGCTCTTTATTACTGATAACTCTGCTCCTGCGCTGACGCGTAAATATAATGATGCAGAGCGCAGACGTTCGCATGCTCTCCATCCACGAGAGTGGACGTGCAATAAACGGGAAAATACAGGAAGTCTTCTGCAAAATCAATTCTTACAGCAGCAACGTAGCGTTCGAGAGCTTCCGTCAGCAATCCTGTGAGAACCACTCGCTGAGGACTCAGAGATCTCCGCATCAGGGAAGTTCTGGATGTGCCGAGTGTTACGAATGTTCAGAATGTTCTGAATGTCCAGGACGTTCAGGATGTT
Source organism: Tachysurus vachellii (assembly GCF_030014155.1). Taxonomy (NCBI): domain Eukaryota; kingdom Metazoa; phylum Chordata; class Actinopteri; order Siluriformes; family Bagridae; genus Tachysurus; species Tachysurus vachellii. Next base: position 907,910 of record NC_083468.1, on the reverse strand, counting down.
GTGGATGTTCCGTGCCTATTTATTTCATAAACATCTCCATTGGTGTTCTGGAGCACTTAGGTGTGTGTCTACATCACGGTGAGATGAATGAACATCTGCCATGACCTCAGAGAGATCCTCAGCAGTCTGAGAGGATCTCCAAACCATCTCACATTCACCATTCTACATAGAGAAGGACTGGGTACAAGTGGAGAGAATTCAGGACAGTATCCAGTCTTCCCAGGACTGAGCAAAATCCCTGAGAGCTGCATCATGTGACCTACAGACCTCTGTCTGAAGAAGACATCTTTTACTGAAGCTATCTCAGTAGATATCTGAAGCTATCTTTTACTTATTAAAGATAGCTACAGGTTCAGCACATAGCTGTGACTTAGCTCGATATCTCCGAAAAGCGTATTGTGACATAACTGATCACAATATCGACATATGATCCGTTCAGCCAGCTCCACTCTGAACGCCGAACAATGCGATGCTAAGAGCTCAGCGTGTGTGTGACCTTCAGCTCGTTAACCTTCAGCTCGGCGCTCTGGAGGAACTCATGCATTAAACATGGGAGCAGTGGATCAGAAGAAGCTCACCGAGGAGCCAGGAGACTTTATTCTGCGGCCGAATCGATCTGATCATCTTCTCTGGCTTTTTGTGTCACTCTGATAACGTAGACGGAACATCAGAGATGTCCTGGTGAGACCTCGTCACAGAGTAAACACACACAGCTCAAAGAACTAAATGAAAGCTGTGTTTTTCCTTTGTGACCAGGATTTAAGATTTCTCCAGCAGGGGTTACTGGGGTTCACACAGCGCCGGAGAAACAGAGTCATCTATATGAGATGACAAACTGCAAGTAAACATCATGTTGGAGTTTGTACACACACACATACACAGACACACACACACACACACACACACACACACACACACACACACATAAACACACAACTGCTCTGCGGGGCAAATTGTCAACACAGCCGGTGATTCACAATGTGACAATGGCGAAGCCTTGCACCTGAGGGGACAGGGAAATGAGCAACACACACACACACACACACACACACACACACACACACACACACACACACACACACACACAGCAAAAAGAGCTCTTTCTTTCTTTCTTTATTCAATTTATAATGAATGCATTTTTATTCAAATAAGTTTTGGATGGAAACTTGATGAAGTTCTGCAGATGTCACCATCATCATCCAGATGAAAGTAAAAATTGTTTATTTCACTAAATATATTTGCTTTTTCAATCCCGTTATTATTATTATTATTATTATTATTATTATTATTATTATTATTATTATTATTATTATTATTATTATTATTATTATTATTGTTATTAAATATTGTTGTTATTATTATTATTATTATTATTGTTGTTGTTGTTGTTATTATTATTGTTATTGTTATTGTTATTATTATTAGTATTATTATTATTATTATTATTATTATTGTTGTTGTTGTTGTTGTTGTTATTATTATTATTATTATTATTATTATTATTATTATTATTATTATTATTTGTATTATTACAGCTGTAAAAAGTTACAGAACTTTAGCTGATTAGAGACCAATGAAGTATAAACGAAGTGAACAGAGATTAAATTCTCTAAATTCTAGCACCTAAGCTGTTTTTATTCATCATGAAGCTCCGCCCCCTCACACTTTATCTTCCTTTAGCTGTTAGTTACAGACTGTAGGATGGAGATCGTGTTTCCTGCTGTGAGGATTTGAAAGGAATCTTAAATCCAATCTAAAGCCTCACGCTGCTCTCGGTTGGGTCTGATGGAGACGAGGATGTGAGTTCTGCTCCATAACCTGCGTGCTTTCATGTCTGAGCTCATCAGCGCTGATTTACGGCTCGTGTGCTGAAGCTAAACAACATAAACATCTGCTCACCTTTAATTAGTAAAAGATGCTTTCACATTAGTCAGGATTTATGTACTGAGATTAAAGAAGAGAAGAAAGATGACAAAGTGAAGATATCACCATCGATCCATCCATCCACCAATTCATCCATCCATCCATCTATCTGTCTTTCCCTCCATCAATCCATCCACCCCCCATCCATCCATCTCAGTCTCTTTCCATCCACCCATCCTTTCATCCATCTAACCATTTATCCATACATATATACAGTACATGGATCCATCAATGAAACATCCATCCCTCCCTCCCTCCCTCCATCCCTCCCTCCCTCCCTCCATGTTCTGCACCGTACATGTCCTAAGCTCTTACAATAGAAATGATGACGCATTATTAATAGAAAGCTGTGATTGATTTCTATCTCCACCGTGAGAGAATTATCCACAATGTGGAATCACGTGATGAAGTCGATGAACTCACCTGATCCTGATATGCGAAGAAGAGGATGATGAACAGAACCTCCAGCAGGAAGATCAGGAGCAGCAGGACAAAGAACTGTAGAGAGAGCAAGAGAGAGAGAGAGAGAGAGAGAGAGAGAGAGAGAGAGGTGAGACAGATGAAGTATTGTGTTTCTCAATACTGTTACCGATTTCTTGTAGTTGTTTATTCCAGATAGACCTCCACATGGTCCACATGTGTCTCAGCATTTTGGTCACATGCTTCATATCAAATAATAAAAAAAAAATCCCCAGCTCAAGTTTCAGCTACAGTCAATCCCTCAGCATCTGTTTGTCATCCTTTACAGAATCAGAGATGAAGAGAGGAAGGAGAGTGTGAGAAAGTATCAGGATCCGATCTAACAGATGTGTAACACCATGATGATCACAGCCGTCTTCTTGTGTCTCTTCTTTATCGCAGCTATAAGAAATATTTATCGCCATGAATTAGGTGTGACGTGTGTGTGTGTGTGTGTGCGTGTGTGCGTGCGTGCGTGCGTGTGTGTGTGCGTGTGTGTGTGCGTGTGTGTGTGTTAGGCATGTTGGTGGTTTTCAAAATAAAACATTATCATTTTGTCAGCTTTTCCTCTTCTTGTGATTTTCTCCTGTGTGTTAAGCTCGATAAACCTTTAACGCTTACCGCTAACACTAACGAGACAATCAGTGTTTTAATTTTGTTTTTCTCGCTTGTAATTTGTTGGGTAAATCTGTTGAAAATGAAACTTTCACTAGCTCTCATGAGCCATAACACAACACACACATTTCATTTTTTTTTTTATCATTTTGGAAAAATTTACTTATTTACTAATTATGTTTACTGACTGTAAAACTATTTTTTTTGCAAATCTTTAGGCCATTAATTCAGTTATTTTTTTTTCACTCATTCATCTTCTACCGCTTATCTCGGGTCACGGGGAGCCTGTGCGGGATCTCAGGCGTCATCGGGCATCAAGGCAGGATACACCCTGGACGGAGTGCCAACCCATCACAGAGCACACACACACTCAGTCACTCACACACTCACAGACTACGGACAATTTTTCCAGAGATGCCAATCAACCTACCATGCATGTCTTTGGACCGGGGGAGGAAACCGGAGTACCCGGAGGAAACCCCCGAGGCACGGGGAGAACATGCAAACTCCACACACACAAGGTGGAGGTGGGAATCAAACCCCCAACCCTGGAGGTGTGAGGTGAACGTGCTAACCACTAAGCCACCGTGACCCCATACTTTTAATTAATTTTTGAAAAATGTCAAAATATAAAATAGGTTAAAAAAAGATTAAAAGACTTAATACAATAAAAATGTTATTGAAATAAATAAAATTATTGTCTGCAAACGTCAGACATCAAACAGAAGTTCAGATGGAAACCTGCGCTGTTCAGGACAGACGAGTTCTTGAGAAATGACAAAAAATTGTAAACTTCAGCAAATTTCTGCAATATAAAAGGAATAAAACACTTTGAGATTAAATGTTTAAAGTTATAAACTTCACTGTGACTTGGTTTGTTTTCCAATCTCCTTCATGACACACTGAATATATCTTATTGCAATAAATGAAACTTTTTGCCCTAGGGGTGTACAAAATTTTGCACTCAACTGTTTATGTGCTGCTTCTTAATGAGATTCTTTAAGACCTTTCCATTTGTGTGTGTGTGTGTGTGTGTGTGTGTGTGTGTGTGTGTGTGTGTGTGTGTGTGTGTGTGTGTGTGTGTGTGTGTGTATATGAGTGTGTGTGTGTCAGGAGCTGATGGATGGTGTGCAGATGTGTTCAGTGGTTTGTGTTTTTTACAGGATTAAACTCTCAGTAATAAAGAGTAAGTGTCGATCGCTCTCTGCTGTGTGTCGATTATTCCAGATGGATTTTTTTATTTTTTTTAAATGTGTAAAGCCGATAAAATCTTCGCTCCTGATTCAGTAAAAAAAACGTTCTGAATACCGGCTGGATTTTCTGATCATTCAAACCGAACAGTCGTGTATTGAGCTGTAAGGACAAGAAGAAACGTCTATTAAATAATGATAAACACAGGCGAGAGCGTGAGCGCTCAGTTACACCTCCATCACTCCTGCCCTTAAAAATGGAATAAATAATTTCTTTTTTATTTCTGGTCATTTTTTTAAAATTATTTTAATTTTTTAATTTTTTTTTTTTTGAAACGATTTATTTTAATAATCAAGTCATCGTTTTAATTATTTCTATTTTGAATTATTCCTTTTTCAGATTCAACCGAAATCTTCATAATTGTTTTTTTTTTCAAGTGATAATTAGCAATATTTTGGAGTTTAAGAGAAATAGTGATTGTAATAAAAGGTGGAGCTTTAAATCAGCTGTGAATCTCTGCTTAGATGTTAAAAAAAACATCCTATCAAGAAAAAAAACAGGTAAAAAGATAGATAGATAGATAGATAGATAGATAGATAGATAGATAGATAGATAGATAGATAGATAGATAGATAGACAGACAGACAGACAGACAGACAGATAGATAGATAGATAGATAGATAGATAGATAGATAGATAGATAGATAGATAGATAGATAGATTTCACTGTAGTGTGGAGAATAATGGAAGGTGATTTAGTTGTTTATGGGTTTGTTAGCGTTGCAGGTGATTATAAGTTTTGGCGCCCATCAGGAAACTATTGACTTTTGCGTCAGAAAGTTTCAGGTGACATTCAGGTTGATGCTGGGCTTCAAATCACAGCCTTTACTCCTTCATTCTTAACTTTATTCAGGTCAGGTGGCTGGAGGAGGATCTGGAGACTATCAGCACCGTGTATGATGGAAAAATGATGCTGGTCCATCTGAGGACACTGTGAAGAGCTTGTTTCTGTACACAGAGAAAAAACCAGAGAACAAACAGTAACTCAATCTCAGGATCAGATCAGAGCTGTGAGGAGGAAAATCTACACGCTGCAGCATGCTGTCGACCAACAGCAGAGAAATTACACTTCAGTCCAGTGTCTACAGTGAGAAGATGAGAAGATCATAATATGGTACAAAAGCCAAAGACAGAAAAAGAAATGACAGATGAGTGAAGTTCAGTGATCAGATGAAAGTGAGAGGAATTTCTTTATGAAGGAGATTTGTATGACACGTGAGATAAGAACGCAGGCTGTCGTTTATTTAGAAACCCAGATATCGCTCTTTGTATTACATTAATAATATCTGTAGTGAAGTGAAGGACTGGTACAGAAAGATAAGGAAATGATGGCAGGATTCAGAGACGTATTTTCCTCTGTTCACTGTGAAGAGGAGAACAGATGCCGTGGTGTGGTGCTGTGTCGTTCCCTGTACTGGAGAGAAGAGAGGATGCTACACGCTCACATGGGGAAGCTTCGGCTTCACGGGAAAATCCATAGCTGGATATCGAGCGGTGCTGGAGGTCAGCAGAACACGCAGGAAGGAAACTGAAATGATGCTCGTGAATGATTTCGACCCGAGACCAGAGGAACAGAAGGAACGAGAGGAAGTTTCTGAATTGATTGTTTTAACTCTAATGTTTATGGACGGTGTCAAGACTTAAACACGGCTAAAGTTTCCTTCACGGCAGCTTGCGCTCATGTTACAGATAAATGATTTCAAAAATTCAAAACAAAAAAGAAATGTTCTGTAAATTGTCCGATATTAACTCCTCAACCCTGTTACCTGAACACGTTCACCTCCGTGAAACACTCCACACAATCATCTCACACACTTCAGTCTCTTTATTCTCAGTAAACTGTTACGGCATTCACTAAATTCCAGGGGTTTCGTTATCACGACGTAAAGTGGGCGTGGTTTCTGGAGGTCTTGGAAAAACGCCCTCTTTCAAAAAAAAGAACAAACCTAAGATGGATAATGAAGGACAAAACAGTCATACTGGTAGATTTTATATTTTATATCTATTATGTTTTATTATCTTACAGTTAAGATATTTTCGCCAAATAACCAATCAAAAACTACGGTTAGGGTTAGATTATCAAATAGGCCACGCCTACCCGATGATGCAATATCTGTTACGTTGTTCTGAAATCCCTGGAAATAAGTGCATCCCAAACTGTTATAATGACTCATGAGGTCAGTTTGTTACTGAAATTGTAGGCAGCTATTAAACTATTCACTAAATCTGTAAAACATCCTGAATCACATGTTGTGCATTTTGTTTATTCTGTAAAAGAATTTCAAACTCAAATAATTGGTCACAGAGTGTTGATTATTTGTCCTGAGCAGCAGATCTGACGGTAGCGAAGGTTTATATTAATAAGCTTGTTCTAATACATTATCGTTTCTATAGCAACAGCTCATTCACATTGATGGTCACCATGGTGACATTTTCTCAAAGGTGAAATGTGTGTGTTTGTGTGTGTATGTATGTATGTATGTATGTGTGTGTGTGTGTATGTACTGTATGTGTGTGTGTGTGTGTGTGTGTGTGTGATGTGCTGAAGGAGTCTTCAGTGTGAGCTCTGTGTCTCAGTCAGAGGTGAACCTGGAACTCAAAGTTCTCCACATCTTCAGGACAGAGGAGCTTACACTTTACGGTTTCTATGGTAACGTGAATAAAGCTGTGATTTTTTGTCTTATTAACTTGAGAGACAGAACATAAGTGACGACAGTTCTGCAGGTTCTCTGTAACATTAAATGTAACTATAAACAGATAATAAGTGCGAGACGTCTTTCTTAATTAATAAAAGAACCTAATCATCTGTGGTGTAAGAGGAATAAAACTCTAGAGAACATGTTGTTAGATGAATATAATGACCACAGTATTTTAGTGTAACAGAATCAGAGTTTACAGAGTTTTAAGTGATTCATTCATGTGCTAACCAATAAGCCACCGTGACCCCCTTTAAGTGATTCAGTTTAATTTATTCAACAATTTAATTCTCCTTGTGAATCCGTTTTAATGTGAAATCAATGGCAGAGCGTTGAGGTTACAGAAGGAAGAGAAGGAACATGGATATTCACTCATTAGGCCGTTTATCTCGTTATCTGCTCTCTTTCATTTCAGTTGAGACGTTTCATTACCTGCTACAGATTCTCTATATGAGTGTTTATTATGCTCAAAGGCGTAAGGACACAGACTCGGACCGCAGCTCGGAGACGTGACCCGGGTTTTACCAGAACACTGAGACGAACTTTGACCCAACACTCGGCTGGGAATTCACTGGGAGTCGTTTATCGGCTGAACGAGCAGCTGGCTTATGGGCCGAATAAAACAGAAAGAAGTCTGCAGGGTGCCGTGGGGTTTACAGCGCTCTGCCCACGTCTTTATGGATTTTACACTAAAGATGGGTTTGGATGGATTCACGCTGAGCTTCGAGGAGCGAGTCTGAGATTATATCCTCATTATCATCATCACCATCATCGTCATCATCATCAAATTTATTATTAAGAATCATTTCATTTAATATGAATGTATTAGAAAAAATAGCAGCCTCATTTAATATAACAGCTTATTTAAACACAAAGCCGTTTCCCTTCTGAAGTCTGAGTTCACGACGGCGTCACACACTCATCGAGTCTCGACTAAGACGCGAATCGATACTGCGTTAAAGTTCAGAATAGACGTCACTCATCCCTCTGATCAGACACGTACAATCAGGACGTCTAATTTCCAACAATCCCAACAAATCTCTACACGATCCTCTTCTTCTCTTCGTCAAAGAAGGGCAGACGCTTGAAGGCTCTTGAAACGGACATGACAGCTGAGCCCAAAGTGCCTCATTAAGGAGATTGTCAGTGAAGCCTGAATAAAAAAAACCGACCTAATAAAGGAGCGGGTGTAAATGTCAGAGCTAACGCTAACAGCTCGCGTCGTCTCGGTGGCTGTCGTCTGAAGGTGTCCATTTAGGAAAGGGTAATGAGAACGGCTGCTTCTGATCCCATCATCCGTTTAGTCATAAAGTTCTCCACATGGTTGTAAGGAAAGATCTTTAGAAAGAGATTTCATTTTCTGAAATGAAACTAATCTCAGTCTTCTCCGCTGAGACCATACGACATCCAAGCTAAAGAATCAGACGATGCTAATGCACTTCATTTTTATTCAAATCAACAATATGGAGAAACATCTACTCACAGTGAGTCTGTAAAATACAGCTGAGGAAACTCATCTTCTCTTCCATCTCCACCATCACACCGTCAACTCTTCTTCATTTTCTTCATAGATGTTTACAAAGATCTGCCCCAATCTGAAGTCCTCACGCTCTCCTTTCGACTGACACGTTTCTCTCATCCTTCTACAAATCCTACACACATTCAGCAATCCCAACACATGTCTGCTGGATCCATCTCTGCC
>NC_083468.1:866764-894264 GCF_030014155.1 Tachysurus vachellii | reverse complement strand
GAGAGACGGAATATTTCTGCTAAATCATCAACAGTAAACGTGAGCACTATCACGTCCCTCATTAAATAAGCAATAATATTATACTATTATCTGTACATTAAATTCCCAAAGCACTTCCTCTTACAGACCGCTTAATTACATCCCCATCTAAAACAGAGCAGATACTGAAACGGAGCTGGTGTCCTGCTCGGCTCTGTGTGTCACTACGGTAACACAGCCCCATTCTGTTAGCTGGGAAACATGGAGATGTGACAGATGTTTAAAATTCTCACATCATTAACACACTGAATGCAGGATTGTCTTTTCCTCTCTTTAAGCGTCTATAAATTGCTGGAAACAATTTTTTTAAATATTTTTAAAACATATTTTTGTGTGTGTTTGTGTGTTTTCAAAACCCTCACACACACAGTTCACTTATCATTTTAAATGTAATTATAACACTTTTGGCTTTGTTATTAAAAGAGTATTTTTCACCACTGAAACCTCACTAAAAGCGAGAGTTTAACCAAGTGCGCGCACACACACACACACATACACACACACACACACACACACTCACATACACACACATACACATACAGTACACACATACACACACACACATACACATACACACACATACACACACACACACATACAGTACACATACACACACATACACATACACACACACATACACACACACACACATACACACACACATACACACACACACACACACACATATACACACACATACACACATACACACACACACATACACACATCACAGACCTCCCGAGTTCTGTTATCTGATTGGTGGTCAGCTGTTGATACATTTCCTATAACAGCAGCTCTGACTTTACTCTGATGTACTTGTTCTACTTTGATATTGTTTCTATAGTAACAGCTCATGTAAGAGATGTAATAAACACACAACAGAGATGTGTATAATAACCATACTAAAATGTGTGTGTGTGTGTGTGTGTGTGTTGGTACGTAAGATCATGTTTGTTTAATGTGGTAAGTCTCCAGTGTCAGCGCTATGTAACAGTCAGATGTAAAGCTGTAACAGAGGAGTTTACACTACTTCTCGGTTGCTAGGTAACACGCAATGAGCTGCACGTTTATTTTCATGTCTTATTAAGTTGAAAAGAGAGAATAAAGAGAAGCTGCTGAGGGGGTGAGTGTTTATAGCTGAGCGAATGGAAGAGACAGCAGAAAACTGCTGTAGTGTAAGAGGAATAAAACATTTACGTTTAATTATTATATTAATAATAATTATTGTTGTTATTATTATTATTATTATTATTATTATTATTATTATATCTTTTTCTCTCAGAGATGAGGACAGTCGTGTTTTACTCATTGACAAGAAAATGAAAAGTTTCAGTACCGAAATAAGTTTATTTCACACTTCAATAAGCTGTTGCTTTTTTCTTTTTTCATTTTGCAGATTTTCGCTGCATTCTGTGGTGTTTGTCGTCGCTGCAGTCGGTAATGAATGCACAGCCGGCTGTAAAGTCTGTCTCTCATAAATAAGACATGCGCTGGTGTTTTCCTGAGGACGAAACCAGCAGCGAATCTGTCACAGGCGTTCTGATAGGTTCCAGATTAACACGAGCCTGTAATGTTCTTTCTGAGCAGCTTTAACAGATCCCCACATGTGCTTTATGCACCATTAGAGCACAGAGCTCACACACACACACACACACACACACAAACAGATATTTACTGCTTACTCCACTCATCTGACATCTCTGGTTACAGGGCTGCTGAGATCTGCTCGACATTTTACTCCACAATAAATAAAGCATGGTTCTGCTCCTGCAGGATGGAGAGAAGGATTTGGAATTTGATAACGAGTTCGAACTGAGAACGAGCGAGTGCTGACGAAGCAGAAGCCAAGAGGAGAAGAGCAAAAAATCAATAATGAGCTAACGACCATCAGGTTCTCGCACCATTCTCGCTCTGTCATCTGCAGAACCCAAAGATTCACCATCGTCTCCGACTGAAACCACTCAGAAGAACACAGGAGCAGATCCTCCTCCTCAGTTCCATTCAGTTTATTTGTTTAGCGCTTTTAACACTTTCTCATTGTCTCAAAGCAGCTTTACAGAAGTATGGAAACAGAAGTGAGAGAAAAAGAAATAAATATATAATAATAAGAAGAAGAAAAAATAAGAATAAAAAAAATAAGTGAATATATACAATTAAAGTTTAAAATTAATTTAAAAAGATTAACTTAAAATTTAAAATACTATATTTATATATATCCCTATCCCTAACAAGCAAGCCGGAGGTGACGGCAGCAAGGAAAAACTCCCTGAAATGATATGAGGAAGAAACCTTCCTCCTCCCTCCTCCTCCTCCTTCTGTTCTGTTTACTCTTTTATTCTTTCACATAATTCATTTCCATTTAAAACAATGTTTGGTTCCTAAACAACCACACACTAAATATTCCACACAACCCAAGAAACCATGGATCATCATCATCATCATCATCATCATCATGTTTGTGTGTGTATACGTTTGAAGAAAGAACTCTTTTCCAATAACCAAATCACACATACACAGACACACAGACACACACACACACACACAGACACACACACACAGACACAAACATACACACAGACACACAGACACACACACAGACACACACACACACACACAGACACACAGACACACAGACACACACACAGACACACAGACACACACACACACACACAGACACACAGACACACAGACACACACACACACACACACAGACACACACACACACACAGACACACAGACACACACACACACAGACACACACACAGACACACAGACACACACACACACAGACACACAGACACACACACACACACAGACACACACATACACACAGACACACACACACACACACACACACACACACAGACACACACACACACAGACACACACACACACACTCTACAGGGAATTTGTTTTTATTCTCTAACACTGTTTTCTGAGACGGTGAGGAGCAGAGAGTGAGTGTGTAGTGTGTAGTGTGTAGTGTGTAGTGTGCAGTTAAGCAGTAGAACAGTGCGCTGTGCTAAAAGCCTCCTGGCAGGTGCTAACATCACGATCTGGTGCAAAAACAGGTTAAAGATTCGCAGAAGTGCAGCAGCCACCAGGACAGAACCGTTTATTCCTGACCATAAAAAGACATCACAACTGAGTGCAAAGTGGAAAACAGGCTTCAGCACATCAGTGTTATACCTGAAAATTACACTCACACCTGCACAGAAATAAACCTTCAGGCTGTGAGTCTCTGTGTGTGTCTGTGTGTGACACAAAGTGTGTGTCTGTGTGTGTCTGTGTGTGACACAAAGTGTGTGTCTGTGTGTGAGACTCTTGTCTCCTCATGCTGCTGATCTCCAGGACAAAGTGTGTGTCTGTGTGTGAGACTCTTGTCTCCTCATGCTGCTGATCTCTAGGACAAAGTGTGTGTCTGTGTGTGAGACTCTTGTCTCCTCATGCTGCTGATCTCCAGGACAAAGTGTGTGTCTGTGTCTGTCGGTGTGTGACACAAAGTGTGTGTCTGTGTGTGAGACTCTTGTCTCCTCATGCTGCTGATCTCCAGGACAAAGTGTGTGTCTGTGTGTGAGACTCTTGACTCCTAATGCTGCTGATCTCTAGGACAAAGTGTGTGTCTGTGTGTGAGACTCTTGTCTCCTCATGCTGCTGATCTCTAGGACAAAGTGTGTGTCTGTGTGTGAGACTCTTGTCTCCTCATGCTGCTGATCTCCAGGACAAAGTGTGTGTCTGTGTGTGAGACTCTTGTCTCCTCATGCTGCTGATCTCCAGGACAAAGTGCTTGAGATAATCGGTTCAAGCAGAAATCTAAAAATCAGGAAGGAAAATAAAGGCCTTCATCAAAGCCTTCTCATTATCTTTGATTGTATTCCATTTTATATATTTATAAAAATCTATCTGGGACAAATCCAAGGACACTGTGTCCAATTCTCACATTAGATTTTAATTAAAACACCAATCAAGGTTAAAACCTGAATTATTTACATACTTTACTAAAATAATTCATATCTGATCAGCGGCGCTCCATCTGTTCTCTCAGGTGTAGGAGGTCCAACACTCCATCAGCCTACAGTGTAGTAAATAACCTGACGAACTGGACAGTCACATCCCAGGGAACTTCACTAAATCTGTCTTTAGCTGAAATATCGATTTCCTGGTTTGGCCGAAAAAATCATAAATATCACAAAAAGTCATAAAATCATGAAGTCAGCAAATATTTTATGCTCCATTCAATTTTAGTTGTGAATAAACACTCATTATAATCTAGCACTGATTTTGTTTATGCTAAAAACATTTTTTTTACTTTAGACAAAAATAACTTTATTTATTCTTATTTTAATAATATTTTGAATTTGACTACATTATTTAACTATTTAATTATTATTATTATTATTATTATTATTATTATTATTACTATTATTATTATTATTATTATTATTCAACCTTGAATATTAGTAAATTAGTAATTTTTTTTATTAAAAAATTAATATTTGTTTTGGAAATAGGAAAATAATTGCAGTAAGAAAAAAGTAATAATAATAAATAATAATAATAATAATGTATTGGTTGAATGATGAAATAAATACACTGTAATGTATCCATTTATTATTATTATTATTATTATTATTATTATTATTATTATTATTATTATTATTATTATTAATCAAACATTAAACATCTTAAAATTGCCAGATACAAAAATTTCCTGATGTCAAATTATGTGAGTAAAATTTAAAAAAAATTACAGAATAAAGTTTATTATTATTATTATTTCAAATCTTTCTCTCTCCCCCTCTCTTTCTCCCCCTCCCCTCTCTCTCTCTCACTCTCTCTCTGTCTCCGTCTCTCTCACTCTCTCCCTCTCTCTCTCTATCCCTTTCTCTCTCTCTCTCTCTCTCTCTCTCTCTCTCTCTCTCTCTCTCTCTCTCTCTCTCTCGCTCCCTTTCTCTCCCTCTCTCTCTCTATCACAACATGTGATGTACTCTACATGTGTATAAAGCTCTCCATGGGGGCGGGGCATATGCACCCCAGAGAGGTTTAATTGCATGGACACAAAACTAAGAAATGATGAAAATCTTTTTCTCAGAAGTCAGTAAGCACTACATTTAAATAAGAGTCTTTTTCATGAAGCTCTGAGAAGCCAGTCTGGGATTTCAGAGGAACTTTTTAAGGAACTTTCATCTCAATCGGAACACAGAATGAATGGAAAAGAAAGTAAGTCGGAGATCATTAATTCAGTCTTACTGAAGCTTCACTCGCTGCCTTTCACAGTAAATTACAGACTGACTATAAAATGCTGGAAAAAAAACTATAAAAATCTCTTAGTGAAGCGGTGAAGTTGATCCTGAGCAATTCACATTGTTAATCCTGGGGATCTTCACAGAGCAGCTGCTGGATTTATTAAATCATCCTGAACATTACAGAGAGCTCTAAACACATTAGGAACACAATTTATACCAGTGACTGAGTCCAGGCTCAACACCGGAGAACCTTCTATCAAACCTTATGTACCCTTTAATGTACTGTTGTCATTAACGAGTGTCGACTGTGTCATTATTGTGTCTTTATCCTTTTGAAATCAAATGAAACAATGCATTATAAACAAAGATAATCATTCATTATTATTATTATTAGGGATGTGGTCAGGGCTCGTTACAGCAGAGAGAGTGAGATCACAAAACTCAGGACTTCTGGTAGTTCCCAGAATATCTGTCTACTAAAGGTGGTAGAGCGTTTTCTTATTTAGCTCCCAAACTCTGGAATAGTCTTCCTGATAGTGTTCGGGGCTCAGACACACTTTCACAGTTTAAATGTAGATTAAAAACTCATCTCTTTAGTCAGACGTACACATAATACATCCCATAATATTGTGCACTATTACATCAGACTTGCACATTTTTATGAACAGCAGCTACGCTAATTCCGCTCCACTGCTTCTGTCTTTCTACCATGCTGAGGCATCCAGACATTGTATCAGCTCTGATCGTCTTCCGTGCGATGAAGATCTTGGACCTCCACTGAGACGAGGGCGACTCTGTGAGGATCCTGAGACATCTACAGATCTACCAGCTCCAGTTAGACTCTGTGATACTAAAGATGAGATGTGAACTCCATGTGATCTTTTACACCAACACAACATTTATCAGACTGTATATTTATAATCACACCCCCAGTGTCACCCAGATGAGGATGAGGTTCCCCTTTGAGTCTGGTTCCTCTCAAGGTTTCATGCTTCACCATCTAAGGGAGTTTTTCCTCCCCACAGTCACCTGAGTCACCTCAGACTTGCTCATTGGGGATAAATACAGTACTATTGTGATAGTACAGTACTATTGTATTGTGAACTAAATCTATCTAATAATAATCTTGAATTCTGCATTCTATTAATCTTTATATTATTCTTTATATTAACCTTCTGTTCTATGTTTCTGTTCTGTAAAGCTGCTTTGGGACGATGTCAATTGTAAAAAGTGCTATACAAATAAACTTGAATTGAATTGAACTGAGTGTCTTTCCTGTAAGTCCTGTAAAGAGTTATAGCACAGATAGAATTTATACATGATCCTAATGCTGAAATTAAAGGTTAGTGTTTGTATCTGTTTAAGGAGTGAGAGTAAGAGGAGCTAAAGGTGGGGTTCGTGTTCTAGTAGTCTATCTTCTCTTAAGGTTAATTTAAGGGCAAAGTTTTCAGTGTTAAGTTTAAAGGCAGAGATCAGGAGGAGTTAATGCGCATGAGAAATGATAACGTGTGAAGGTCAGATGAGACGTGAGACAGACAGACAGACAAAGATTTGCTTTAAAGATTAAAGACTCGTTTGTTTTCATGTTATGAAGCTGGAGACCGAGCTGAAGAAGATCTAGTCACTGATCTCGTCATTGTTTAGAAACATTATCTGTAATGTGAAAGATGACATGAGCATCTCTGTAGGTTCCACCTGTGTGTGGGTTCTGTGTAACAAGCTATATACAGGTGTAGTTATATCTTTATAAACACACTCTAATCTCATCATTACTGTGGTTTATTTCTCCTCCTTTATGCGATTCTCACGTGTGAAATTTGGTGCGTGTGTCTGTATTTGTGTGTGTGTTTGTGTGTACTTGCATGTGTGTGTTTATTTGCATGTGTCTCTGTGTGTGTGTATTTGTGTGTGTGTGTGTATATTTGCATGTGTGCATGTGTGTGTATATGCGTGTGTGTGTGTGTGTATATTTGCATGTGTGTGTATATGCGTGTGTGTGTGTATTTGTGTGTGTGTGTGTATTTGCATGTGTGTATTTATTTGCATGTGTCTCTGTGTGTGTGTGTATTTGTGTGTGTGTGTGTATTTGCATGTGTGCATGTGCATGTGTGTGTATATGTGCGTCTGTGTGTGTGTGTTTGTATACTGTATCTGTGCGTATGTGTGTGTGTGTGTGTGTGTGTGTGTGTGTGCATGTTTGTATGTGTGTGCATGTGTGTGTATATGCATGTGTGTGTGTTTGTATGTGTGTGTGTGTGTGTGTGTGTGTGCATGTTTGTACAGTATGTGTGCGTGTGTGTGGTGTGTGTGTTTGTATGTGTGTGTGTGTGTGTGTGTGTGTGTGTGTGTGTGTGTGTGTGTGTGTGTGTGTGTGGTGTGTGTGTGTGTGTGTGTATTTGCATGTGTGCATGTGCATGTATGTGTATATGTGCGTCTGTGTGTGTGTGTGTTTGTATATCTGTGCGTATGTGTGTGTGTGTGTGTGTGTGTGTGTGTGTGTATTTGCATGTGTGCATGTGCATGTGTGTGTATATGTGCGTCTGTGTGTGTGTGTTTGTATATCTGTGCGTATGTGTGTGTGTGTGTGTGTGTGTGTGTGTGTGTGTGTGCATGTTTGTATGTGTGTGTATGCTTCCCTCCAGCTCATGAACATCAGGAGGGAGTTTGAGGATGAGGATCAGCCTGAACATTGCTGGATTTCTGCCACTGCAACATGAGACGTGAGCGAGAGAAGCCAAGAAGCAGTGAGGAGGCACTACAGAAATAAATATTTTAGCTGCTCTCCAAATCTTCAGCGTCTGTGGTACAACACACACTCTCTGTTTCTCCTTCGCTGAAAAATGAGGGCAGCTAAATTTCTCACTAAAAACATCAAAGTATGATGAGTTCGATATCACAGTGTGTCTCAGACCTGGTCAGTATGTGGGGTTTTTCTGAACCTGCTTCATCTCGCGTCAGATAAATCACACACCATGAAGCCATATGGTCCTAATTTATACCAGTTTAATCTGAATTCTTTATCTTTTATTCATACACACAGCCTAGGAAGCTACATCTCTCTCTCTCTCTCTCTCTCTCTCTCTCTCTCTCTCTCTCTGTCTCTCTCTCTCTCTCTCTCTGTCTCTCTCTCCCTTTCTCTCTCTCTCTCTCTCTGTCGCTCTCTCTCTCTCTCTCTCTCTCTCTCTCTCTCTCTCTGTCTCTCTTTCTGTCTCTCTCTCTCTCTCTCTCTCTCTCTCTCTCTCTCTCTCTCTCTCTCTCTCTCTCTCTCTCTCTATACCCCAGAAATCTGACAACAATTACATTTATCTGTTTATAGTTACATCATTTAATGTCATGAAACATCCACAAAATAAGTCCTTACTAATATTATAGAAGCTTTAAATGCTTGTTCCCTCACCAGACTCTTATTTTCTCTGTCTTCAATGTAATAAGATAAAGAAATACAGATTTAAATTGGTTCCAGGATCATGACCTCGATTCTAAACCAAATAAATCATTTTCTTCTTCATCAGGAATCAAGCAGAATTTCTGTGTAACTGCACCACATAATCATCTAGATTATTATACACTGATCAGCCATAACATTAGAACCATCTGTCTAATATGGTGTAAGTTCTCCAGGTGCCTCCAAAACGGCTCTGATCCACTGAGGCATGTCGAGGCATGGACTCCACCAGACCTCTGAAGGTGTGCTGTGGGATCTGGAACCAAGATGTTAGCAGCAGATCCTTTAAATCCAGTACATTGTGAGGTTTCCATGGATCTGACTTGTTTGTCCTACATATCCAACAGACGCTCACTAAGATCTGGAGAATTTGGAGGCCAAGTCAACACCTTGAACTCTTTGTAATGTTCCTCAAACCATTCATGAACAGGGGGCATCATCCTGGTGAAAGAGAACACTGTGATTAAGGAAAACTGTTACTATCAACAATGTTTAGGTAGGTGGTATGTGTCAAAGTAACCACCAAATGTCAAATTAACATCTACATGAAGTCCAGGACTCGAGGTTTCCCAGCAGAATATTGCCCAGAGCTGGAGCACCTTATTCTCATAGTGCATCCTGGTGCCATCTCTTCACCAGCTAAGAGGTGTAGACATATCCGGCTTCATGTGATGTCACCTGATTCATCAGACCTGGCCTCCTTCTTCCACTGCTCCATGGTCCAGCTCTGATGCTCACGTTTCTGTTGTAGGAGCTTTGTGTGGTGTTCAGAAGCCTGGTCAACCTTCAGCCCTGCAGGTTCGCAGCTCCAAACGGAGCAACGATGATCTCAATGACCCGACTCTTTTCTTTCAGAGCCACCGTTCACTTTTTTTTAGCAGCTTGTGCAACAGAAGCTCTTCTGTGGGATCGGACAAGACGGATTAGACTTCACTCTTCACATAGCATTGGGTCTTGGGATCTGGTTCACCGCTTGTTCTTCCTTAGAGCACGTGTGGTAGGTACTGACCCCTGTACATCAGGAACAGCTGTTAGAGAGATGCTCGTCGTCGAGACATCACAATCCAGGCCTCATCAGTCACTCAGTTCCTCACACCCATTTTCACCTGTTTCCCAAATACCAACTTCACCTGCTGCCGAATATGTCACACCCCCTCACAGCTGCCATGGTAACAAGACGATTAACAATATTCACCTTAATAATTTATCAGTTTGTAAAATCTTGCACGATTCATCAGTATCAGTCATAAAAGTAAGTGGTTTTAAATTGTTTCATAAATTTTTTAATTCTTTTTTACACATTTTCCCTGGATGAGGACTAAAGATGACAGTCATGCTACTAAAGTACTACTGATTTATAGGAACTAGTGTAAAAGTTTAGCACAGTAACTAGAGAGTAATTAGACAGAAATATAACGGACCATATTAATGAGTCATTTTCTATTTCTTTCACAGAGTATTTTAAATAATTGATCTCAGTTTCGTTCGGTTCATTAAAGCAGATTAAATCCTGATTCGGAAACTCATCACTGCTTCATTGTTTATTTAACAGATGTGCAGAGGTTCTGTTTCAATTCTAGAGACCAGAAGGTTCTGAGTTCACGTCCCAGAACTGCTGACCTGCTCATAAACTGTGGATTTGATATGAAACAGATTTAAAAGCTTAATGTTCACTGGATCACTAAAGAAAGCTACAACAGAGTGTTTTATTACCAGAAAGCCTTCAGAAATTGTTCCTCCAGAGGAACAACTGAAGAACCTTCAACCTTCAAACTCTGATCATTGTGTTCTGCATGAATCTGGAATAAACAAGGTTCATTATGTACAAGCCACCATGCAACTAACCACCATCCCAACAACCAGTCACTAATCACCGATATTCCCAACAGATAGTCACTACCAATTACACATGTTCCTGAAAACAATGTCAGCAATTTATATTGCTTTACATCCAATATGCAGGTTTATATGCAGCCTTTATCACCATAGTAACAAGACAATAACAATAAATGCTACAACAAATTGAATAACTGTCTATCGCACTGATTAGTTATTGTCCTAGAATATCTTTACTCATTATTCTCTGGTGAGAAAAACCATCCTGTGTGTGTGTGTGTGTGTGTGTGTGTGTAGCTGCTGTAGGTGGTTCCTGAGTGTTTGCTCTGATGAATGACTGGCGTGGGGCTCTTATGAACTACTCAAGGTGCTCTGTGATTCAGCCAATCTGGCACTTTTCATATCCTCTCAGCCTTCTCCAGCTTCCTGTAGCTCACACACCTGTTCTATAACCACCTCCTGCCTGTACACACACACACACACACACACACACACACACGCCTACGTCTCGGCTTTGCTAGCATTCTGCTCACACAGCTGCTGCACTAAAACCCAAACCCTGCCCTGTTTTCGGACTCGTGTCGTCATTAGCGCTCCGCTAACTCATTTATTCGTCCATGAGGCGTGGCTGTGTTTCTGATTCGGGTCACATCGCTCCCTTTTCCTCTCTCGCTCTCTCACTGCAGTGCCCTGACGACAGACAAAACTCAGCTTCGTTTTTATCTCTGTCTTTTATCATCTCTCTATTTTTCTTTCTTATCCACCTGAGCACTCTTTTTCCTCTTATATTTTTATGGAGTGAGAAGGAATCGATGAAGCCCTCTTTTTTTTTTCCTTTGTCTCTGTGTGAGATATAAAGCATGTCTCTTTTAAGTTAGAGAGAAAACAGGAAAAAGGGGAGGAGAAAGAAGAGGAGGATGAGCAGGAGGGCTGAAGAGCTTGTGTTCTCTGCTTCACAGCCATGTGTTCATCTCCCAGCCAGTCGCATCCACACCGGACACAATGCTGCCCTTTCATTAGCCGTGAAGATGAACGTCTGTTTCACAAACCTGCTGCAAGCTCAAGTGTTTCTCTCTCACAGCACGATGATTTCCTCCATCACTGATCCACACACAAGCTCTGAGTTTTCTCTGTTAGCTTTGTGTTAATGTTTTAAGTGTTCGTCGATTAATTATTATTATTACTGTTAAAATAGAGTGTGACATTCATCACACCACCAAATATCACATCCCTGAGTGTTTAACTCCTTATGAGTTCCCATCATGCACTGCGTGACCTTGAAATGATTTTTTTACATTTTCATTCCTTGAACCTGTTCATGAGAAACATCAGAGGATCCAGTGAGGATAATGCACACACACACACACACACACACACACAAGGTTTCACAGTGTACACACTGATCTCACGCTGATCTAGTCGACTCAGCATATTAAAATCCAAACAGAGAGAGAGAGAGAGAGAGAGAGAGAGAGAGAGAGAGAGAGAGAGAGAGGGAGAGAGACAGACAGACAGACAGAGAGAGGGAGAGAGAAAGAGAAAGAGAGAGAGAGAGGGAGAGAGACAGAGAGAAAGAGAGAGAGACAGAGAGAGAGAGAGAGAGAGATGAATTCTTCCTTCACTTATTTCTTCTCTCCTTTATGTAAAAGTCAGACTTTCTTTATCCCATCATCACTGTCTAATCCCTCACAGCTAGATTAGACTCAGATCAGCGGTGGCTTTAACTCCATCCAGACTAGTTTTCGGATGCTGCTGCTGCTGATGGAGGTGAACATGGCATTAAAACCCTAACAGACTCAGCTGTAGTCTTCACCTGGAAGAGTCTCCACACTGCACTAATCTCTCACTCTCACTGATAACATATTGATTATAAAGAAAACACGTCGATTTTAGGGAATCAGACAGAGACACACTTTCTCTGGTTCATTTACATTCATTAAATCATCAAACACAGCTGCACTACATTTAATCATTTTAATTGATTTTAGATCAAATAAGTTCAAGATCTTAGAAAAGTGCACATTTAACTGTAATATAAGTGATTATAACAGACCCCTGAAGAGTAATTACATGTTCATGAATAATTCTCGTCTCAGCTTCACTATTCTCCTCATTCTGAACTGGAGATTTCTGAAGGTTCAAATTCTCACCACTTATTAACACTTCTGTCCTTCAGCTTCATGTCCAAATCCTCCACTTCTGCTTCTATTTAAAGTTTTAATGAAAAAAGTCGTCTCAGGTTAGCGTTAAATTCCCACGTCCTCCGGGCCATTCGGAGAACTTCTCCAGCTCCAGCAGCTGCTCCTCCGAATTTCATCTTACACTAATATACTACGTTTTTTAAAGATTTTTTTTTTTATTTTTATTTCATCAATAAATTTGTCAAGAGAATGCAAAAAAAAAAAAGATTAAAAAAAAAGAAACCACTGTAGATTAAATAAAGGAGAAATAACAGCTCCAGTTCTGTGGAATAACCACCTGACACTCAGGATCCTTCCTCCTACATCCTCCTCCTTCCGTCGACAGAAACCTCACAAAGTGAACAAATATAGCGCTGAACAATAATCTGATGATTGAAGCTTTAATATTTACTGTGACAGCCTCAGCGATTAAAAGTGATTAAAGCATCAGCCTGCGTTCAGAAAAATATATGATGTAATATTAATGTTAATGAATATTACTAGTCCCCTGAACATCCCACCTTCCTCACACAGACTGAATACACTGCTCGTGACGTGGTCAGGCTGTGATAATTAACGCTCTATAACGGCAGCCCTGACAGCTGTGCATCTCACGTGCTCTAATACGTTACCGTTTCTATAGCAACAGCTCATTAACAGGGATGGACGTTATGGTGCCGTTTCTGTAAGGAGAAGCGTGTGTGTGCGTGCACGTGTGTGTGTGTGTGTGTATGATGTAGTGAAGGAGTCTCCAGTGTCAGTGCTGTGACAGAGGAAATGACACTTCTTGTTGGTTTCCATGGTAACAAGCTGTGTATGTGTATCTGTTTATACTAGATACTATAAAGAAAGCGACAGCAGGAAAAATAAAATTTTTGCGACCGTAACAATAAAGGGATAAAAAGTTTCATGACGTGAGTATTCTGCAATTGTTGGGAAGTTGCTGTGGTGTAGGAGGAATAAAGCACGAGGGTATTTATTAACACAGCTCAGTATTTAACAACAAAACATAACACTCAGCTCAACACTTTCTTTTATCTCTTCACTCTGAACCATAATTCACTCATCCGCTTTTTTCCGTACTTTCACTCCTCCGTTCTGAAAACTTTCTTTCAGCAGGAACACCGCGGTGCACGTCACATACGTTTTCGTGTAATATCTCGAGTCATTGTGGCTTTTAGTGACATTTAATTCACAAATATATGTAAATTGTGCACTTAGTCAACGAATAAATAAGTTCACTGAGCGTTACGTGAAGAATCTGTAATGCTGTAAAATGATAATTCTGAGATGTTAAAAAAGCGTTCTGAGTATTTCAGCTTTAATCTGAGCAGCTCTACTGACCTACATTTTACATTCGGGCCTTAAATTCATTTAATGCTCATCGTCAAGCAAGGACACAAATCTATTGTTTAATATCCATCAGCGTAAAGAAGAGAATTCTTCCAAACGCTTTTGTAAATACAGAGTCGTCTGTCTTTAAAAGGAAACTTTGGTCAAATAGTTATGTGAATTTCAAGAAATCTGTCAATTAAAGTAAATAAATCAACACAATCTGAACGAATAAACGTACGAATGGATTAATTAATGAAGGTGTTAGTACTGAACTTATCTTTAATATGTTAATAAATAGATACTAATAAATAAATAAAAAGCTTAGTAGAAATTAAACTGTTCATCGTTATTGAAAGTGACGGATATAAATCTAATAATGTCTAATATTCACCAGTGTAAATAATTCACTAAACTGATAATTTCACGAATCCATTTAAATCATGTCTGACATTCATAAGATCTGGAGCCCTCGTGCTTCATCACCTGTGTATAACAGCTTGGGATAAGTTATAAGAGCTCGTAACATCATTCATGTTAGAATCCAGTGACAGTGTGGTGGGTGAAAGACTCCTTATGGGACGGTGCTGGGTTTGTGTTTCAAGCTGCAGATCTGACAGCACTGAGTGTAAAAATAGGGACGAAGCTGTCAGAGCTGCACTCGCTACACTCGTGAACGCTCAACCTCTCAAACGCTGCTGTTGATTATTAAAGGTGATAATGTGAAAGCTAAAAATGATGAGAAATGGATTAAGTACAAAGCTTTTAAAAGAAAAGGATATTGTAAATGATGTAATTCTTGTAAGTAAAACACTACGCTAATGTCAGGACAGCTCATAGACACTCATAAAGCCCTTATTAACAGTAACTGCACTAATTAAAGCTCTCATTAGTTCTCATGTTATACATGTTATACCTTTTATCCATGTATAGTTCTGATTTACAGCATGTTACAGCAGTTGTAAACTGTCTTTCCAGACACAACAGCTCTGTGCTAACAGGTAAAGTGTAAGGTTTAAAGTATAAAGTGTAAGGTGTAAAGTGTGAAGTGTAAAGCGTGAAGTGTAAAGTGTAAAGCGTAAAGTGTAAAGCGTGAAGCATAAGGCGTAAAGTGTAAAGCGTAAAGTGTAAGGCATAAGGCGTAGAGTGTAAAGTGTACAATGTAAAGTGAAAGGTGTAAATAGTAAGGCATAAAGCGTAGAGTGTAAAGCGTAAAGTGTTAAGTGTAAGGCGTAAAGTGTAAGGCGTAAAGTGTAAGGTGTAAAGTGTAAAGCTTGAAGCGTAAAGCGTAAAGTGTAAAGCATAAAGTGTAAAGTGTAATTCATAAAGTGTAGAGTGTAAAGCGTAAAGCGTAAGGTGTAAAGCGTAAAGTGTAGAGTGTAAAGCATAAAGTGTAAAGTGTAAGGCGTAAAGAGTAAGGTGTAAAGTGTAAGGTGTAAAGTGTAAGTCTGAGCTTAATCAAAAACAAAACCAGCTGGCGTGTGATGTCAGACATTGGTGTCTGTGACACGTTTGTCTGTGACACGTTTGTCTGTGACACGTTTGTCTGTGACACGTTTGTCTGTGACATGTTTGTCTGTGACACGGTTATGTGGTGAGGGGAGGTTTTACTTCAGAGGAGCTGTTTTTTTAAGGCCTTTGGTTCTGAGATAAACACAAACAGCTGAGTAAGGAGCAGCTTTCATGTCAAATTCTGAAGCCAAGTCGTTATCCACAAATAAGCAGCCGTCATTTCTGAGAATAAAACACATTTCTGGTTGTTACACGTCTATAAAAGCCAGGAGAGAAAATTGAAAATGCTGACATGAGGTAATTTCTCTATCTGTGCTCAAAAAACAGTGAAGTGAAGCTGTGAGTCGACGGAATGTTCTTTACTCGACACTGATCTCTGGGCAAAACACGACGTTCATCATGGGCAGAAACACAAAAACCCAGTAAAGTAAAGTCTGATCTGTGACATTAGAGATTTTAGTCATACTTATTGTTTCAGAGACAGACATTGTTGTATCTTTACACATTATTGTTTTTGTTTAAACTAGCACTGAACATATTGAGCCAAGTTTTTATTACTTATATAAAAGTGTTATAAGTAATAAAATAAGTATAAAGTAAAATGATGTAGCAGTTTATTAAAAGGAAAAAAGTAGTAAATATTGGAAACTAGTTAATATTTTATTATTTAGTGATCAGTTTATTTAAAAAATAGAAATCCAGTTAAATAACTAAACTAAACTAAATAAAAAAAAAAAGAGTAATATTTACTTTTTTAAAGCTGCATCTTGTTGTTTTTTTGTTTTTCATTTTGAACAAAAAACACCTGCACAGACCCACTTAAAATTTCTTTCTGCCCATTTACTGGTCCCATTTTTCTTCAATTAAAAAAAACAAAACAAAGAAAATTAAATTGTTTTTTTTTTTTTTTTCGTTTTCATTTGCATTTTAAACCTCAAAAAAGTTTTTTTTTCTAAATACCATCGTGCTGTAAATGTTGTATAATTACATTCTATTCAAATCCACCAGCACATGATGATTGAATGTCTTTTTAAAAGGCTGAAGTTTCCCACCAGGAGCCTCGAGCCTCAGGCGTCGACGCTGTGTGACCATCATGCTGTGAACACACACGCTGAGTTAATTACGTACTTCTGATCTGATTGTATCATACACACGCCGTCTTCACACCGCACTGATATCATACACACACGTCTCTGAGCGGTGTGTGGATCAGTATCGTTACCTGCCACCTGGTTCTCTTTATATTAAAGAACACACCTGTGAGTCTGAATCAACTCCAGCAATAAACTACTGTACATCCTCGACACGCCTCGGAATTAAATCCATGTCCGGAAAGGAAATGAAATACCAGCGAGTCATTTTAACAATGTGTAGTTAATGTAACACACACACAAACACACACACACACACACTCACACACACCTCTCCATACAGCGTTCTTATGAACCTGAGAACCTGAGTGAAGGTTGATGAAAGATTCATATCGACACAGCATCAATTTATTTAGTCATTTCACGCAGAAAATTCCGGACTCTGTGTTCAAACTTGCTCTTGGATCCCTGAGCAGGACTGAGACACTCATCCCAAAGCTGTGCCTCCTGAATGAATCTGGCAAGGAATTAAAGAAAGGTGTTCTCATATTCCCGTTTTTAATAATCAGTTTATTCCTTTGTATTATTTGGCGTGATGAATTCATCTCACATGCTTTTCTTCACATCAGTGGAATCTGACAGCCTCCGTCTTATCATTAGTTTGTTCTCACGCTCGGTTCCTGTGTCCATCTACACCCTGTTGTTTCCTTGTGATGCCTCATTGGTAGTTACAGAGTGTTTTCGGGGTCACAAGGGCTTTTCCCACTTGGCCTGAATCTCTCAGTCTGCACTAAAAGGGAAGGCAGAATTCTGATTTCTTTCCGGACGACAGACTGACTATAGAATTCCACGTGTCGTTTTTGTGCGTGCAGCTTTACACAATATTAGCCGCTAGTTTCACCAGGGTTTCATTATTACCTTCCTTTGGTCCCAACACTTGGTGAAGATGCAGGTCATGTCCTCATGCAGTGTGTTTCTCACAACCACTCGGACCAGCAATCTGAGCTAATTACAGAGCTTCACTCATGGAATCAGGTCTATATCAGCTAACTAACTTACGGATGCTAGCAAAAGTTGTCAAACCTGCCAGTTGTTTCATAACTAATTAACTGATACAGGTCTTAAACCTCAGGCTTCCACAAATACAGGCAACAATTACATTTTTGACGACCACACTGCATCTGATATACAATACAACACAATACAACACAATAAAACACAATACAACACAATACTACATAATACTACACAATACTATATAATACTACACAATAAAACACATTACTACACAAAACAACACAATACAACACAATACTACACAACACAATACTACACAATACAACACAATACCACACAACACAACACAATACTACACAATACAACACAACACTACACAATACAACACAATACAACACAATACTACTCAACACAACACAATACAACACAACACAATACAACACAATACTACACAATACAACACAACACAATACTACACAATACAACACAATACTACACAATACTACCCAATACTACACAATACAACACAATACAACACAATACTACACAATACAACACAATACAACACAATACTACACAATACAACACAATACTACACAATACAACACAATACTACACAACACTACACAATACAACACAAAACAACACAATACAACACAATACTACACAATACAACACAATGCTACTCAACACAATACTACACAACACTACACAATACAACACAAAACTACACAATACAACACGATTCCATAACTGACAATGGTCATGTGACAGACGGCTGAGAATCTGGAGTATGAATATAATGTAGTTACTGTAGTCTTAATGGTTATTTTACACACTAGCTGTTTGTCCTCTTTTCAGTTACTATTGATTTTTGATCATTTCTAATAAATAATGATCAGTTTATGATCGTTGTATTGATCCATTTGAATCGTTGCCTTTTAAATCAATGCACCAATCCAAAAGCTCTGAATCTTATACCTCTATTAACTAGCATGGTAACGAGTCAGAGTCAGAGGCAGCGGCAGGTTTTCTATTGATTACTCAAAATGGTGAGGATGATAAAACGAGGCGTCACGTCGCTTATAAAGCTCTAGTGTTAAATATATGTAATAAAGTCCCACTTTATTATCCAGACCCTCGGTTCTGTTCTCCAGGGTTCACCAGGAACTCAAGACCATGAAAGCTTTATGTCATCAGCTCGAGTGAAATGTATTTAAAAGCACTGACCTCACAGTCATTACAGTCATTAACAGAGAACTGTAGGTCAGGTGCAGTGCTGCGGACGGCGTTCTGCACAAGGCTGTGACGCCAAACTTTATTTATTTCCTTCTCCTCTGTCCATTTTTCTTGCTTTGCTTTAATCCAGAGAACCTGAAAATCTAACGTCATGCCGATTTAATCCAAACTGCTGACGATGGATATATTACTGTGTCTGTTGCTCACCTGATAAACAACCCAGCCTCAGTCTGTCTGTCATCATGTTCACCATCACCCCAAATTCCAAAGTGAAAAAAAATAAGGAGCTCATTAAATGTCGGCTAATTTCCATTCCTTCTTTTGTCCAGTGGAAATTGTTGCTACTTTTCATGTTCAAGCTCATCTTTTCTCAAATAATCGGTATGAGCCTTTCATATATCGATTCCGACTGTTCCGCAGCGCAGAGACTCGACTCGTGAGCGTTATAAATGATTTCCCATTCATGCTCTCTTTCTATTCAGCTTCTGTTGAAGCTCTTGTCTAGTGCTCACTCACTCTCTCACTCACTCACTCCCTCACTCACTCACTCTCTCACTCATCTTCTACCGCTTATCCGAACTATCTCGGGTCACGGGGAGCCTGTGCCTATCTCAGGCGTCATCGGGCATCAAGACAGGATACACCCTGGACGGAGTGCCAACCCATCACAGGGCGCGCACACACACACACACACACACACACACACACACACACACACACTCTCATTCACTCATACAATCACACACTACGGACAATTTTCCAGAGATGCCAATCAACCTACCATGCATGTCTTTGGACCGGGGGAGGAAACCGGAGTACCCGGAGGAAACCCCCGAGGCACGGGGAGAACATGCAAACTCCACACACACAAGGTGGAGGTGGGAATCGAACCCCCAACCCTCGAGGTGTGAGGAGAACGTGCTAACCACTAAGCCACCGTGACCCCCCTTGTCTAATGCTATTACTGAAAAAACCTCTTCTTATTTTATCTGTTATTTCTCCAACACACAGCACAACATTTTATTACCGGCGACGATCACAGAACAGCAATCTGTTCTTGGACCACTTTTTTTCACAGTTTATTCCCCCGAGACATCTTGGTTTGTAAGATAATTAAGCCTCGTGTGAGTCACGTCTCGGCTGATTTACGTTTAGTGATGACCATAAAAAGTAACGCTCACATCGCAGCGAGGCGAAAATGTCAAAATGGCGTCTAAACGACCTCCAAGCCACCGAGGGTAGGTTCTTCCTCCTTTTATAGGGCACCATTTCTTTTGTCCTAATTGAATGTCTAGTCTTCTTGGTCTTAATTTATGGATTTGTTTCTTTTAAGTCTTTAAACTTGTCATTAAACAAGTCGTCTTACATCTCAAGGTAAAAGAATTTCTTCAGGTGTTAACAATTTTTTTCATAGATTTAACAAAATGCTCACTGAATTGAAATAAATAAGATTTTTAATTGTGTTTATGGAATCACACGTCGTCCATCACATTCTCTCTCTTTTCCTCCTGTAAACGAGTGCACTGCAAATATATCTCACAGACAGAAATCTGTATTGTTGACTAGACTACATCCTCCGGCTGAAAACTCCTGTGTGTACTTTTACAAACTACAGAGTAAAGCACCATCTCGTGTCTTGTCGTGTTGTTGTTGTTGGCTCAGCACATCTCTTTCACTCACAGTTCTCTCGTTCATCACAGAAGCACTAAGTGATCGATCGTGACAGTGGAAGAGAGTTTACTGAAATGTCCCAGAATATCGTTCTAAACCTCTATTCAGACGGGATTATTTTCCATGGGATGTGTGTAATGTAATTAAAACCACCACACGTGTGGGATTTTGGGCCGAATCCAATGAAATGACTCGAGGTACATTACAGTATTTCCTGTCTGAAGTATGAGTTGTATAATGTGGAAAAAAAAAGGTTTCTGTGCTTTTAAGTGCTCAGTATAAAAACTGAAGTTTTTACAAAAACGCAAGATGATAAAATACAGTCGACGCATCAGAGCATGTTCAAGTAACCTCTAAGAATGAGCTGATAAAATGTCATAGATGTCATATGAGGTGTGTCTCTGTGAGATCAGATGTTCATCAGATGTTCATCAGATGTCCTCCAGGAACAGATTTACATCCAGAAGTCAAATCCATCCAATACAGAATACTTAAATATTAAATATTTTATTTATATACATGTTTTAATGAAGCTGTGAACATCCTGAACCCTAACACTTCGTCCCACGTGATGTCACCTTCTCATTTTTCTCCTTCTCTCTCGTTCACGTCTTTTATCTTGAACACCGTGTCCACCGTCTTTCCGGTTCGCTTCAATACTCACTCCGTCCTCTATTACAAAGACGCTTCAGGAAACATATCATCATGCCAGACCAATTATTTAAAAAAAAATCCTCTGTCGATCCTGGCGCCTCTATTTCCCACCTGAGGTACGGGTGTCTGTGGTGTAGCTCCAAGCTAGATAAAACATCAGCTGTCATCTCAGTGGGGAAAAAATGATCTACATCCAACTGACCTAATTAACTCATTTCTTTTTGTGTCAAAGGTTCCTGAGAAAGTGTCTCAAGTTAAAAACTAAAAACCACTGAACACACTAAGACTCCCTTACAGAGTCATTAAAGCTTTAGATTCTCCGTCGTGTTCTACGAGGAGTTATATTTCATATTGTCTGTCATGATATACGTCTTACACACTGCTACAGATCTCTGCTGGTTGAACTTTTTATCTCTCCAATTCCAATTTCATTACTATTGACGTTTATGAATCCTCTTCTGCTCCTTTTACTCAAGGCGTCCCTCAGGGATCTGTTCTCGGGCCACTTTAATTCACCTTCTGGGTTTATTATCTATTTTTACGACCTCAGATCTATTTGTAATTGTAAATGAAAAAAAAAAACATGCTTATGCCAGAACCGACACTAGACTACTTTACCCATCAGCCCCAGCATGTCACGCATCCTAATGATCACTCAGACCTCTTCTAAGTTCCTCTCATTAGCAGCCTTTTTAAATTAAATTTCAAATGAATACACAATCATACACAGTATGGAGTGACAGGAAACAACCTCTATGGCTGTCTGAGTAAAATGGAATAAAGAGTAACATAGAATAAAAAAAGGAATTAAAAAATTTCTTTAGAATAAATTGAATTAAATTAGCTGGACAGAACAAAGTAAGTATATTTTGTGAGTGCTAAAAAAGTCTGCACGTGCAGCTACACCTTCACCTCCAACATTAAGTGACATTAAGCCTGTGTAGCAGTTTTCTCTCCGGACGTCGACAAGCGACTTGTCAGCTGCATGTGATCAGGTGGAGGAAAAGAAAAAGGCCAGATGGGGAGCGCTTGCTGCTTTTGCAGCTCCTGCTGGTGCTGCTGTGTCGAGTTGCGTGTGTATAGGAGACGATGTGTGTGTGTGTGTGTGTGTGTGTGTGTGTGTGTGTGTGTGTGTCTGAGACTTGGTTGGAAAGACACATGAATTGTGTTGATCTCATTCATGTCACATATCGCCGCTGTCTGGCAGAAACCTCGTATGTCCAAATTTGGTCAATTTCATATTTTTTCACATATCAATGCTATTGGTCAGTCCACACGTGGGTCTGTTATTTTTACAAGTTATTAACCAATCTAAAGTCTTGAAAATAGCTTGAGCGCAAATCTCATAACTCCATTGGACACTTCAACTGTCCACCTCTTCCTCACTCCGTGGGAGAGCTTCACGGCATATTTCTCCTCAAGAAGAGTCGCAACGAATCAACACGTCTTCTGAGGTAAATGTCTTCAAAACACTGGGCTCAAAGAAAAAAAAATCTTGACCCCCGCTAGTTCTGGTGCTCGTCTGAGGACAGGAATTTAGCGCAAGACAATCCACTGCAACGCAAAATAATGAAAAATAACGGTTTTGGAGATACGAGGATTCCGTCTGACAGCGATGATATCCAGTAATCAGACACATATCTGATCTAGCACATACCACATACCTACGTCTGACCCGGGATATGTAGCACTTTCTTTACTGTCCTTATGGATTTGAACAAATCTGTTGATAAACCATGTGACCATGTGATTTTCTCCTATTAGGTATAAAGCCTGTTGTATTTATAATTCTCTTCATTCAGATATTTTCTCTCGTCAGACCCATAAGCGATGCTTCGAATAAAAGAAGCCAAGGATTTGTGATTGTCAGTGGAAATGAAAAGCTGAACATAAGACAGATAAAAAATAAAGCAGCTGAAAGATCTGTACCTGTGATAGCGACAGCTGAGAGGAGGGCAATAAGTATATTATACGAGACGGCAGGAGACAGAGAGCTCGGATCAAGCAGCAGGAACAGACTTACACTTTCTACACTGCAATCCATCAAAAATATCAAAATGTCGCTTTCAAACTGACAAAAAGCTCTTTCAGTATTTCACCCGTTCTGCTAATCCATCTCCATCTCACATATTCAACAGACATTTATCGTTCACCTGCAATGGAACATTTCACTCCATCACCTCCTCATCTAACCATGTTACTCTTTCTTATATATATATATATATATATATATATATATATATATATATATATATATATATATATACTGTATGTGGCTAACTGCTAGGCTTTATAAAGGATAAAAATATAAGGAAAAATAATCAGTGATATAGGGGGTCACGGTGGCTTAGTGATTAGCACGTTCGCCTCACACCTCCAGGGTTGGGGGTTCGATTCCCGCCTCCACCTTGTCTGTGTGGAGTTTGCATGTTCTCCCCGTGCCTCGGGGGTTTCCTCCGGGTACTCCGGTTTCCTCCCCCGGTCCAAAGACATGCATGGTAGGTTGATTGGCATCTCTGGAAAATTGACCGTAGTGTGTGATTGTGTGAGTGAATGAGAGTGTGTGTGTGTGTGTGCCCTGTGATGGGTTGGCACTCCATCCAGGGTGTATCCTGCCTTGATGCCCGATGACGCCTGAGATAGGCACAGGCTCCCCGTGACCCGAGGTAGTTCGGATAAGCGGTAGAAAATGAATGAATGAATGAATAATCAGTGATGATGATGATGATGATGAAGTTACTGTTCCTTCCTCAGACATCACATTAATTTACCAACAATTTCATTTTTATTTCAATTACAGAACCTCATACTTCTTATCCTTTTATTGTTACTTGCTAACTGTTGTATTTCTCTCCTCTGATCAATCAGATTAAGGCTCAAGGTAATTATTATCTTTAATAATGTTAATATTAAAGTATAATGTATTATATTATATCTTCAATCCCGACGCTTCATACGTACACAGACCACATCGTGCCTTCGTATTTCCTTGAATCTTGTTATTCCCACGCGAAGGTTTTTATGTGTAGCCAGGAGAGATATCGATTAGCGAGCGCCTCGGAGGTTCTGGTCAGATTGCTTTGTGTTTTAGATTGTTGAGATTACATTTAATTGAAAAAAAAATTGACTAAAAACTGGGGCAAATGTTTCCTGTTGTAATTCTGCTTCAGTTCTTCTCCACCGCATTGCAGGAAATGTCCTCGGAGACAGACAAAAAGAAAGCCAGCGAGAGAAATAAGGGCAGAGATGTCACTGTGTCACATCTCAGGTGAAGCTGATTTAATATATTCTCTGCTTTATTCTGTAACACACAGGAACATCTCCGGTTCCTCTTCATCCTCTCCTACAC
The DNA here is from genome assembly GCF_030014155.1 of Tachysurus vachellii. Taxonomy (NCBI): domain Eukaryota; kingdom Metazoa; phylum Chordata; class Actinopteri; order Siluriformes; family Bagridae; genus Tachysurus; species Tachysurus vachellii. The sequence goes on along the minus strand of NC_083468.1, from coordinate 869,653 downwards.
ACTCCTCCTCTTACCTGCTGCACCGCCATGACCGGATCAGTACGGCTTCATTTCCTCTCCTTTTTTATGCATCGTATTAAAAATAATAATAATGTGAGGTTTTTCTCCACCGTCAGTATTAAAAGCAGTAAACGTGTGTTTTTAGGGATGCTGAGCGTGAGCGTGAGCGTGAGCGTGAGCGTGAGTGTGTGATGTTCTCTGACCTAGATTAGCCGAAGAGTAAAAATAACTTCTAAGCGTACTTCCGCATCATGTCTCAAATCCCATTCCTCTCTTGATCTGTCAGTTATGTTGTACAGGACAGCTTTCTCCTCCATCTTCTCCTCTGTCTTTCTGGAGGTCCCTGAGGTGCTAAGGAAGCCATGGCCGATGTTAACAAGATTAATTACTCAGAGCGAGGAGCGTGGAGCAATCTGGCTGTTTTTTCTTTAGGAGCCTTAACAACCATTATAGCATTTCAGTGTGTTTGGAAAAAGAGGAGCTGAGGTGGGTTTTGTAATTCTGCTATAGCCATTTATGCTGCAATTTAGACTCATCAAAGCAACGCCTAGGGAAGAAAACAAGTGCTTTCTTTCTGTCTTTACTCTCCTGTTGTTCTGCTGCGTTCATTTCTATTTCCTGCTGTATTTAATCAGATCTTATCAGAATATCAGCCTTGTGTTTAAAACACTCAGACACCAGGTGATGGTGCGAGATGTAATCCTCGTGTATAATGTTGCGTTAATAACATGAACAAATGACACGAAATGACAGCAAACTGGACGTGTTTCAGCGATTAACCATCAAAGCAAAGCAGATGGTAGACGGCATTCTGGGAAAATATCAAGAGGAAGGTTTCTAAGGTCACACAGATCTCTGATTAAACCTCATCCTCCCTCCCTCCCTCCCTCCCTCCATCATTAAACACACTCTTTAAACTCCTGAAGAAAACTACTCTACATAAGTTTAGTCTAATAAATCAGGGACTGTATTCATAAAGAGTCTAAGAATGTCGATCTCCGAGAGAAGGAAGATCTCAGCGTGATTCAGGTCTCAGAGCAACTCTGAACAACTCTGAACAAGGAAAATACAACAACTTTTATCTTAGAGAGGAGGCGGGGCTAAACCTGTTGCTAGGTGACACATTATTTTGAAGACTGTGATTGGTTGTCTAAAATCTGCTCTATTATAAACCTTTACTTTGTCTCTATGTTAAGATATTTGAGGTTACAACGAGTAAATTATTTCTGACGCTACGGCATTCGGCTGATTTATTAGGTTCAGGTTGTAATTAGAAATTTAATCTCATTTTATTTTCTCAGAAGAAAATTTTTTTTAAGTGTTTTTTTTTTTTTGAGTGTTCTTTAGAAAGAAAATTAAAATAAACGTTTTTTTTTTTTCTAAATGTAGAAGTTTGTAGCCTCAGGGTTTTTGCCCTGAGTGATGCTTCAGGGTGATGGGTAAGAAATGTGAAGGATGAAAAAAAACCGAGCAGAAGAAGCTGATGTGATGTTATCATCTGATATCTTATTTAAAATCTATAACATAGAATAATATTTCTCAGAGATGGGGGACTCGAGTCATACTGTATGACTTGACTCGAGTCAGACTTAAGTCTCAAATTTGAGACTGGAGACTTGCTTGACAAATATTAAAAAAGACTCGGCTTCACTTTGACTTCACATTTATAACTCGAGACTTGACTCGGACTTGAGTTAAATGATTCAGAGATGCGGACTAGACTTGACTCGAGTCAGACTTAAGCCGCAAATTTGAGACTTGAAACTTGCTTGACAAATATTAAAAAAAGACTCGGCTTCAGTTTGACTTGACATTCATGACTTGAGACTTACTTGTGACTTGCACATGTGTGACTTATTCCCACCTCTGATATTTATCTATATACATAGCGGTTATTTTAATACAGCTCTAATTACTGTACTGCTGAGAGGATACTGGGGTCCTCTGTGCTAAAATTAGTGCTACTGAATCTTTCTGTAAATAAATAAATATTGTGCACTCAGACAGATGTAGGTGTGATGTGTGTGTGTGTGTGTGTGTGTGTGTGTGTGTGTGTGTGTGTGTGTGTGTGTGTGTGTGAGACAGAATGCTAACATGCAGTCCGTTGCCCAATGAAGTGCTTCTTACCATCAGAGACATAATTTGACTAATGGAGGCTTTTCGGAGGTGAAAACATGTCCACAGTCTCTAATAGCAGACGCCTACAGAGCTACAGAACTCACTATTGTGTTGGTGTTTTGATCCTTTCCTCCCACTAATCACAAAGCAACTGGAACATATCGGCCCAGGAGCCTCGGAGCCCCGGATCAGCCGTTGCGCTCATGACAGGCTGTGATTTCACGGGTCACTTCGTCACTAAGGGGGGTGGCGACGATGGATAGAGTTATAAATGTCAACATCAGAGCTGAAGATTTTATTATTAGTGTTATATATAATATTCTGAATATCTTTACCATGTGGTTTCAAATCGGACTGAAATCAGATTCTTAGACATGCGACTAATATTAAAAACAATCTAATTCACTCAGTTGTGTTTGTTAGATGTTTTTATGGTTTTTTGCTTTTTCATCTTTCGAGTTGACAAAAGATGTTGTTAGAAATAACAAATTTTCATTCCTTTAAAAAAAAAAAAAAATTTCACTTGTTTATCATTAATCGCCAAATTAAAATGAATGAACGAGATCTTGACTTGCCTTTAACTTCATAAATATTTTATTTTATTTATTTGATTAAATTTTTAAAATAAATGATCCCATTTTTGTGTTGGCCAAGAAATTCTAAATACCAAAGAATGAATGCAAAAACAGTGACTTTTTTATTTCTATTTATTTATTTGTAAAATAAAAAAATAGAATTATTCAGAACTAATCATTCTGATTCTAATCAGTT
>NC_083468.1:851764-861764 GCF_030014155.1 Tachysurus vachellii | reverse complement strand
GTGTTTGTGTTTATACGAATTTCTATTAAAGATAAAATCAGATATAATTAAAAATTTAAATGAGGTTTTTTAATATTGAGGTTATAGAAATACAAGTAAAAAGGTTAATCTTGCTGTACTGGATTTAATGTTTATTTTTATTTCCATTTAATAGTAGTATTTTAATGGTAAAAAATAATAACCAAGATATAATTCACATTAATATTCAGAATATAAATGAAATCTAATGGCATTTTGCTCAGTAAATACAAAAGAGAAATCAAGAGGATGAAGGAATAAAGGACCATTTATCTTTTAGATGAATCTCACAATGCAAATATATTAAGACTATAATAAAACTCAACACAGTTAACGTCACCAACACAAAGCTGATCACAGAAAAACTGCAAGATTTTTCGGCCATCAGAGTGAAAGTGACGTCTAAATGAAATTCCTGCTTTTTTCCAGACGGTGCAGGATCATTAAAGATCAGTATCAGGTTTTTACACACAAACACACACACAGAATTTGGTTTGAAAATTTGAGCATCACTGGAATCCAGTATGTCCATTAACCCACCAACCGACCACACGCTACAGTATTCCATCAAAGATCATCAGATTCCTGCTGGACGCTTGTCTATGTCTAGAATCACACTTCACCCTGATGCTATATAATGTGTTATAAAATCATAAGGAAATACATAAAATACCATTACAATACATTAGGAATGTTACAAACCATTACAAGCCATTAGGGTCCAGTACAAACCATTAGAAAATATTACAAACCCATTACAAATCCAATTCCACCTGTTACAAAACTATTATGAACCACAGGCTTCAGACCGTTGATGATACTGAGCTGTTCAATATTCAGAAGCTGACCAGAATACAAAAATATGTGTGTGTGCGTTTGTGTGTGTGTGTGTCTGTGTGTGTCTGTGTTTGTGTGTATAAAACACTGATTTCCCAAAAGTGTGCCACAACAGGGACAATCTTTAATATTGAAATTAAATTGGCACATATTGCATTTGCAGTCTTTCTCCTGATTTATAAAAACCCAGTTACTCAGAACCGTGACTTCATTATCATCACCCAAATTATTTACATCTGCATTGTATAAATGATGAGATTAATTAAAACACACAGCATACAGAACATTAATGAACAGTATACATTTTGGATTCTGTTCAGATCCTCGAGTCATTTCAGAGTGTTCACGTTAAATGATTCATTCTGATTCACTCAGATTGTTTCACATGTATAGTTTACCTGGAAGCAGCAAACACTCCTACTGCATGCACTGAAACACTGGAAGTCAAAAGGCTGGTCATGATTATACACTGATTTGAACACTGCATCAATGAACAACAGAGAAGTGCAAGTTCGTCATGACTGAAATAATTCACTGAATACTCTGTACTGACTCCCTGAATGAGAGGAATCACTGATTTAATTCATTTAAAGACTGATCTACTGAACCTGAGAGGGGTGACAATCAACTGATTTAAGAACTGACTCAGTGAACAAAAAAAGGAGTGACTCATTCATTCGTTTAATAACCGACTCACTGAATAAGAGAAGACTTAATCATTCATTGATTTAAGAACTGACTAACTAAACAAGAGAGGAGTGACTCAATCAATTGATTTAAAAATGACTCAGTCATAACCAATAGATTCACCGGTCCAAACACTGACTGAATGAATGAGCGAAGAGTGGGTCATTATACAGAAGAGGAGTGAATCTCAGGTTATAGACTGAAGTTACTCACAGACTCAAACATTAGCTCATTTTAATTGCTAACATTAAAACAGCTAGTCAACATTACAGCCTTTCACAAGGTTCATAACGAGCTAGCTAACATTAGATCTTATATAGTATCTTTATAATCATTAGCTACAGTATGATGGCTAGTTCACATTAAACTTAATGAGCATGTTCCATAGCAAGCAAGCTAACATTATCTTAACTATAATGTTGTGTATTTAAAACAGTAGCTATCTAACCTGCAAAGACTGCATAAAAGTTTGGTTACAGTTTTTTTACTTAACACTAAACTAACAAGAAGCTCACTATTAATCTAGCCATTTAACATTAGCTGTGTATCTTGAAATCAATAACCAAGATCACTAACAAGCTAACTACTACAATGTCCTTAATATTTTTAGCCATGGTCAGGCTAGTTTAAAGAAAATTAACCTAAATGTTGTATTGGGTAATTTAACCAGTAGCCAGTTGTGCTAGCAAGTCAGTAGCTAAAATCATAGCAAGCTAGCTAGAACTGCTTAACTCATAAACATAGTTGCTAGCAGGCTAATTAACATTAACAGGGAAGAAATAAGCTAAGAAGAGCTAACTGAGCTCACTACAAGTTCATTTTAAATTAAAAACATTAGAAAGATTTGCTAGCAATCAAATTAACATTATATTAACTATAGAATTGTGTACTTGAAATTTAAATTCAGTAACAACATTTCGCTAGCAACATTAGCTATTAGCTAATACATAGAGTGTTTGTTAATGCTAGTTCACATTAAAATCATTAGCCAAGTGATTTTACCCTGAGCTATTATAATTAGCAAAGCTGGTACGCAGGTGACATAAAATCAAACCTTCATATTATTTGCTTGTGTATTTTAGACAATAGATCATTTCGCTATTAAGCTAGCTAACATTAAGTTAATTGCTGTACATTGTGGTAATAAAATGTGGTTAGCATTCGCTCCTGCACATTGTGGTTATTACTGGGTGATAAATGGACATTTTATTTTCATCCGCCTGCAGATTTCATCTTCATTCATCAGCACATTCTTGACATCAGGCTGTTTAGCGAGACGGTAAAATTTATCCAGCACTCGAGATAAACCAATGCTGTGTTTGTGTGAGGATGAGGATGAGGATGATGAGGAAGATGAGGGTCCACTTGAAAAAAACTAAATACTTTCAGAATGGACCTGAATGATAATAGAAGACAAATTGATCTAAACTCCTCCAGAGAGAACATTTTTGAAAAGGTGTTTAAGTGCTGGACAAAGTACGGAGTCTAAACAATTAAATTGCTCTGCAGTGTTTTCTGAAATAAAAAATGTGCTGCCTTTAGCTTTATTTTTAATGAATATTAATTAGTGTGTTAGTGGCTGTGGGTGAAATAAAATCTGTAGTGCGTTGGCTTAGGACTGCTTTGTGAGGAACAGTGTCTATTTCAAAACACTGATGCTGGCCTACAAAGCCAAAAACATAACATCTTCCTCTTACCTCAAAGCCCTCATCACTCCTCGCACTGCACCCCGCACCCTCCAATCTACAGCACTGCTCGACTGGTTCCACCATCTCTCAAGGTAAGAGGCAAGTTTACTACAAGACTCTTCTCTGTTCTGGCACCAAGGTGGTGGAATGAACTTCCCCTAGAGGTCCGGACAGCTGAGTCACTGGCGATTTTCAAGCAGCGGTTGAAGACCTACTTATTCAGGAAACACTTCAACTAGAACTTCTTTCCTTATCTTTTGCATTTAAAAAACAAAAACAAAAAAAAAACACCTTTGACACTTTTTCATTGTAACTTTGAACAAATGTTTTAAACTCATGGTATCTTAAGTATGTAACCTAGTGAGCCAGCATTAATGTATTCAATGCTAGAGACTTAAGCACTTATGTACGTCGCTCTGGATAAGGGCGTCTGCCAAATGCTGTAAATGTAAATGTAAATGTAAATATTTCAAGCTAAGCTCTTCGTCACTGTGCTGCTGTGTGTTTTTCTGCTTTAACACACCTGATTTAGCTCATTAACAGACAGATGATGAGTTGAAATGATCAAGAGAGGTGTAAATGAGAGAGAACACAACAATGCAGTGTGTGAGGTATAAAAAAACTGACCTTCATCAGCTCAGGCTTCCTGTGTGACCTTCAGATGAAGTCAAGGTCAGAGAGAGAGAGAGTTAATAGAAAACTGAAGCTGCTTACTCAGCTGCATGTGTGTGTGTGTGTGTGTGTGTGTGTGTGTGTGTGTGTGTGTGTGTGTGTGTGTGTGAGAGAGAGAGAGAGAGAGAGAGAGAGAGAGAAAGACAGTGTATGTGTGTTTGTGCGTGTGTGTGTCTTCTGCAATTGGACTGACACTAGATTTACAGTGCATTATGGGTACGAATGGCTCTATGTCACACTGTAAACACAGGCAAGGATGAGAAGGGACTGTGTCTGAGGACACGACTCAGGACGAGGGCATTAATGAATTCTGTACGTCTGTCTGTGCTGTAAAAATGAATTATACATTAATTAATCTACAGCTTCAGCAGCTAAAATAAAGTAAAGTAGCTGAAAGAATGAGGAAATAATTAATATAAAATGACTGTGGGCGATTTAAAGTGGCCTACTTACGGGGGGGGCAGAGAGAGAGGGGGCAATGGGAGAGAGAAAGAGAGAGAGAGACAGACAGACAGACAGACACACATGGAAAAACAGGAATGGAGGACAGAGAAGAGCAAGAGATAAATAAAGATATAAACAAAGAGATAAATAAGATATGAGACTAGATACAGTGAGACAAGATTAGATTCAGAGATAGAGAGAGAGAGTGACAGAAACTAGAATAAGAAAGAAAGAAAGAAAGAAAGAAAGAAAGAAAGAAAGAAAGAAAGAAAGAAAGAAAGAAAGAAAGCTGTTGGGTTCTACATAGCTTTTCCCCAGAAGAACAACCTGAAAACAATTAATGATTAAACTCTTCAGAAAACATTAAAACATAGAGAGGATATTTAGGGGTCTAATACTTTTGCACACTACATTTAGTCTGTATGTCTCCTTTGTCCTGTGTATTTTTTTACTCATCCTAAATACGCCGTGTTTCACTAAATTGTCTCTCAGTCAGAATCGACAGCTTGGTGAAGATGATGATGATGGATCTTTTTTTTTCCAGCAGAATGCACTCGGGTTCTGATCCTCCGCATCACCGCCACCGCCGCCGCCGCCGCAGGCGCTGATTGATAATGATTGCGGAGGGAATTATCTGATAATTTCAAAAATAACAGCTAGCATACAAATAAGCTGCACTAAAAGCTCGAACAAAGGATTTCTATCAGCTGTCGAATACTAAACTCCTGTTTCAGTCTGTTAATATTTACTATTAACTAAGAACCTCATCATTAAAGAAATCCTCACAGGAGGATCAACACTGTCAGATACTGAAAAACACCTTCAAATATTTAGATTTATTCTAAAATGCCATTTACTAAGTATTTAATTCCTATCCATTTTACCTTGTGCACAACTTTATAGAATGAATTAAAATTATTTAATATGATATACATATAAAAGATAGATAGATAGATAGATAGATAGATAGATAGATAGATAGATAGATAGATAGATAGATAGAAAAATAGATAGATAGATAGATAGATAGATAGAAAGATAGATAGATAGATAGATAGATAGATAGATAGATAGATAGATAGATAGATAGATAGATAGATAGATAGATAGATAGATAGATAGATAGATAGATAGATTTATTAGATAGATAGATAGATTTATTAGATAGATAGATATATAGATAGATAGATAGATAGATAGATAGATTTATTTATTAGATAGATAGATAGATAGATAGATAGATAGATAGATAGATAGATAGATAGATTTATTAGATAGATAGATAGATAGATAGATAGATAGATAGATAGATAGATAGATAGATAGATAGATAGATAGATAGATAGAAAAATAGATAGAAAAATAGATAGACAGATAGATAGATAGATTTATTAGATAGATAGATAGATAGATAGATAGATAGATAGATAGATAGATAGATAGATGATAGATAGATAGATAGATAGATTTATTTATTAGATAGATAGATAGATAGATAGATAGATAGATAGATAGATAGATAGATAGATATACTTATTAGATAGATAGATAGATAGATAGATAGATAGATAGATAGATAGAAAGATAGAAAGAAAGATATATAGATAGATTTATTTATTAGATAGATATATAGATAGATAGATATATAGATAGATAGATAGATAGATAGATAGATAGATAGATAGATTTATTAGATAGATAGATAGATAGATAGATAGATAGATAGATAGATTTATTAGATGTATAGATGTATAGATAGATAGATAGATAGATAGATAGATAGATAGATAGATTTATTTACTAGATAGATAGATAGATAGATAGATAGATAGATAGATAGATAGATAGATAGATTTATTTACTAGATAGATAGATAGATAGATAGATAGATAGATTTATTAGATAGATAGATAGATATATAGATAGATAGATATATAGATAGATAGATAGATAGATAGATAGATAGATAGATAGATAGATAGATAGATAGACAGATAGATAGATAGATTTATTTATTAGATAGATAGATAGATAGATAGATAGATAGATAGATAGATAGATAGATATTCAAATGTTTACAAAATGTTTAAAATCTACAACAGATCAATCAGTAAGTTTAAATAAATATATTTTGATTATTTTTTTAATCCTAAATGTAATATAATCAAAGCAGCAAGAAAATTATTTTCTGTCTAAAATACTAATTTGTATAGTCATATGTTTATTTAGAATATTTCTCAGCTCAGATGTTTCTCATACAAATAGTGAAACAAACCACTAACACTTATAAACTATATTAAAAAAGAAATAAATAAAAATCAGTGTGTGTGTTGATTGTATGTGTGTGTTGATTGTATGTGTGTGTGTTGATTGTATGTGTGTGTGTTGATTGTGTAAAACCGCTCCACACTGAAAGCGACGTCAGCGAATAAAGGCTCTGGGTGAAAACCATTAGCCTTGAGATGAAAGTAAATGTTCAGCACACTTTCATCAACAACGTCAACAACGACATGAAACAAATTCCCTCACAGAGACGTTTCCTCTCCTCAGGAACCTTTGTGAGATTTCATTACTGACGTTCTGTTCATTTTACACCGTTAAGTTACGCCGAATAAAAGATAAACGTTTATTCTGACTTCATCTCATGATCATTTGGAGCTCTGAGATTGTTTACATTATTTTTATCTCTAAAGATGTTTCACTCAAGACGATTTACTGAAAGTGTGAAGATGTTGTGGGTGAACAATAAACCGGAGAAAGATTTTAACGCGAGACTTTCCTTCACTGCAGATTTTATTTTTCACTGTATATTTGTACTGAGATCAAACACCATGGAATGTGAATCGATCTGCTCCAAATATTCAGATTTCTATCAAAGTATCTTGTTCGCCTCACACCTCCAGGGTTGGGGTTTCGATTCCTGCCTCCACCTTGTGTGTGTGGAGTTTGCATGTTCTCCCCGTGCCTCGGGGGTTTCCTCCGGGTACTCCGGTTTCCTCCCCCGGTCCAAAGACATGCATGGTAGGTTGATTGGCATCTCTGGAAAATTGTCCGTAGTGTGTGATTGCGTGAGTGAATGAGTGTGTGTGTGTGTGTGCCCTGTGGTGGGTTGGCACTCCGTCCAGGGTGTATCCTGCCTTGATGCCCGATGACGCCTGAGATAGGCACAGGCTCCCCGTGACTTGAGATAGGCACAGGCTCCCCCGTGCTGATTTTGTACGTTTGTCCACTGACAAAGAAAGCATCAGTCTATAATTTTAATGGTAGGTTTATTTTAACAGTGAGAGACAGAATAATAACAAAAAAATCCAGAAAAATGCATTACAAAAAAAAGTTATAAAATGGTTTGCATTTTAACGAGTGGAATAAGTATTTGACCCCTTCGCAAAACATGACTTAGTACTTGGTGGCAAAACCCTTGTTGGCAATCACAGAGGTCAGACATTTTTTGTACTGTAGTTGTCCAGCAGGTTTGCACACGTCTAAGGAGAGATTTTATCTGACTCTTCCAGAGTCTTCTCTAGAGACTGACTAGACTGTTCCAGGGCCTTAATGTGCTTCTTCCTGAGCCACTCATTTGTTGCCTTGGCTCTATGTTTTGGGTCACTGCCATGCTGGAATACTCATCCATGACCCATTTTCAATGCCCTGGCTGAGGGAACGAGGTTCTCACCCAGAATATGATGGTACATGGACCTGTCCATCGTCCTTTGATGCAGAGAAGTTGCCCTGTCCCCTTAGCAGAAAAACACCCAAAGCATAATGTTTCCACCTCCATGTTTGACGGTGGGGATGGTGTTCTTGGGACCTTAGGCAGCAGTCCTACTCCAAACATGCGAGTTGAGTTGATGCCAAAGAGCTTGATCTCATTCTGACCACAACACTTTCATCCAGTTCTCCTCTGAATCATTCAGATTTTCATTGACAAACCTCATATAGTGGGAGGGCACGGAGGCTTAGTGGTTAGCACATTCGCCTCACACCTCCAGGGTTGGGGGTTCAATTCCCGCCTCCTCCTTGTGTGTGTGGAGTTTGCATGTTCTCCCCCTGCCTCGGGGGTTTCCTCCGGGTACTCCGGTTTCCTCCCCCGGTCCAAAGACATGCATGGTAGGTTGATTGGAAAATTGTCCGTAGTGTGTGACTGTGTGAGTGAATGAGAGTGTGTGTGTGTGCCCTGTGATGGGTTGGCACTCTGTCCAGGGTGTATCCTGCCTTGATGCCCGATGACGCCTGAGATAGGCACAGGCTCCCTGTGACCCGAGGTAGTTCGGATAAGCGGTAGATGATGAGTGAATGAATGAACTTCATATAGTCCTGTACATGTGCTTTCTTGAGCAGGGGCACCTTTTAGGTGTGTATGCGAATAAACTATTGTCACCTTCTCACCAAGCTGCTTGGCGATGGTCTTGTAGCCCATTCCAGACTTGTGTTGGTCTACAATCTTGGACAAGTCTTTGGTCTTGGTGGAGAGTTTGGAATCTGATTGATTGATTGCTTCTTGTGGACATGTGGACATGTGTCCCTTTAAGAGAGTGCTCCTAATCTCAGCTCGTTACCTGGATAAAAGACATCTGGGAGCCAGAAATATTGCTGATCGATAGGGGATCAAATACTTATTTCACTCATTAAACATTTTTAATGCGTTTTTCTGGATTTCTTTTAGTCTCTCAATGTGAAAAAGAAACCTACCATTAAAATTATAGACTAATCGTTTCTTCGTCAGTGGGCAAATGTACAAAATCAGCAGGGGATCATATCATTTTCTTCCCTCACTGTATTAACAAATAAGGACCACGTGTTGGTGGTGATTCGTCTTCATCGAGACCGATTTGGTTTGGGCTTCATGAAGTCTCGCTGAACAAACTGTCAGTGTGTTTACAAGCAACCAAACAGTCTGTCAGTGTTTTAAAAGCCTTCATTTAAACACCTCGATCGATCTGAATTGAGCGGTGTAGACCTGAAATAATCCAGAAAAGTGGCTATATGTTTAGGGTGAATACACAGTAAACTGTACATTACGAATCCGCAACCAACTGATGATCAGTGAAAATGGTGCACGTCTCATCAGGGTCAGTTACACAGCTGGACATCATGTCCATAGTTTAGTTTGATGCTAAAACTCATATTTGAATCACATAAAGAACTTTCTTGCAGGCTTTCTGGAGGATCATTTCCATTCAGTATTTGTATCTGTTTAGAATAAATGATCTTCTCAGTCTGAAAGTGTAATGAGTTTCATTCCTACAGGATAAATCCCCATCAGTAAAGAGGTGTGGTGACTGCAGGGCCGTCTGCGAAGTCATTATTTTTTTTTTTGTACCTTCCTACAATATTTTCTAACAAATTTATTTGGTCCCACTTCCCTAAATATATACACATGAAACAGACAATCAAAAAATTCTATCTATTATTTTCCATCGTCATGTTGAGCATCATCAGTGTTTGTCTCCTGAGCTTTAGTCTAGTTGAAAAAAACACAAGAGCTCTTCGTTCTTAGTAATGAATTCATATTATAGAAGATAAACAAGAGAGTTGAACACACACGTGACGTTTTGAATGTTTCAGATGCTCAGATATTTCATCCTGAGTTGATGACGTTCTCAGTCTAGTTCATAAACGTTTTGCCCAAATGAGATGACGTGAAGACTTCCATC